>NW_020523612.1:0-39017 GCF_003368295.1 Carassius auratus
AAAATGAAGTTCTTAATGCATATTACCACGGTAATCAAAATTGTATATAATGTGTGTGTGTGTGTGTGTGTGTGTCTGTGTATGTCTATATGCAATATATACATACACACACACACACACATCAAATAAAAATCTATAATTTTGACCCATACAATGTATTGTTGGCTATTGCTACAAATATACCCGTGCTACTTATGACTGGTTTTGTGGTCCAGGGTCAAATATGGCATTGAAAAAGAAAAAAAAATCTGCAAGGCACAATAAAACTTCCACTTTGCTAGATTTGTGCAGAATGCAAAACAAACTTGCACAGGAAGAACCAAAAGAACTTCCCTCAACCTTCTCAGGTTGCTAATATTACACTTGATCAATCACTTGAAGTTACACAATAGTACTGCAATTTAAATAACCATTTTTTATTTGATTCCATTTTAATTTATTCCTTCAGTGTCACTAAATCCTTCAGAAATCATTCTAATATGCAGATTTGGTTATTATAAATTTATAAAAGTTTCACTTAAATCATATTTTTTTATGGATGTGACTTTGGACAGCAATCTTTTTTCCCCAAGATATTAATGAACAAAGTTATAAACAACAGCCATTATTTGAAATCGGAATTAATTGTAACAACAAATGTCTTTACTGTCACTGTTGATCATTTTAATCTGTGCTTGCTGAAGAAAAGGAATAATTTCTTAAAAGAATCTCTCGATGATCCCAAACTTTTGAACAGTAGTGTGTTTTAAAAGCTTTAATATAATTTCAGTACTCTGACAACTGCTCAGAATAAACATGAGATAAACTGATAAAAGGCTCGAGTTGTAACAAACCGCAGCATTTCATCACGTTCTCACAAGTTACTCGGTAAAATAACATGGAATTAAGAGATGTTTCAAATAAACATGTTAAGACCAAAATAACTCTTACCTTTACCCATAAAGAAGAAGAGCAGGAAAGCACCAGGAATAACATGCGGGGAAAAAAGGAGAAAATAATTATGATTATTGTGATGAATCTAATTATTTATCACATTCTTTATTTACTCACTGTAATAGTTAAGATTTTGCTTTGGTATAGACACATAAAAATCAAAGCATCTGTTTTTTTCTACAAACTAACATAAAAGATAAAGAAACTACAGATAAAAAAATACAGAAAATTCACACATACTTAAAAGCATTAAAACCAAAGCCATCAACAACACACAAAAAGTTAGAAAGGATGGTCGTCCCACACAACCACAAAAGAGAGACTGATGCCCTCACATAACTAACTGCATTACAACCTTGCAGCACTCCTCCAGGCCATTAGGGGACACTAACACAAATCTTCAGCCCCAGACTCACTGATCCATTGCACTGTTCAGCACTGACCACTTTAATTTATTTTCTGAATTAATACAAAACCTGAATCAATTCAGCATTGTTATTAACTTGACCTTCCTTTTCCAGTGTGAGGAATAAACCAGTGTTAATATTTTAATTAATAATTTTTTAAAAATCTACTCTTATTTGATCATACCTGCAAAATGCAACTATTGTTTAAAGAAAAACCACCGTTTTTCCATATCCATATGTTCTTCCCTCAACTTAACAAGCTGATACGTACCTCTCCCATCTCAGAGCATGCGCTAAGTTCAATTGGTGTAGCACACTGTGCCACTATGCTAGCGTTTAGCTTAGCACCATTCATTCCTTAGGATCCAAATAGGGATACATTTAGAAGCTAGCAAACACTTCTACATTTCCCCTATTTTAAAGATGGTGACATGAGTAGTTACAAATATGGTGACACAAATAAAACTTGTCGATTTTCTAAACATATACATTGGTTGTATTGACAGAAGTCAACTTCCATATTAACTTCCATCAATACAACCAACGTGAGGAGTTTTAAGGAGAGATGATATTACTGCGCAGAGATCGAAGTGCTATGAAGTGCTCTTCTGCCATACTTTATAGTCATAATTTTTACGTATGAACTCGTCTAAGTAGAGGGAACAACATAATGGAACATGGAAAAATGGTGGTGTTTTCCTTTAAAGAAAGTTTAATTTATTTTTAAGTCAGGAAGACCCACTCACTAAATTTAACATGCAATGTTATGTGACCATGTAGCATACTACTGTTTGAAACATTTACCTGCCTTACAATATTTTTTTTAAAGAAAAATAGTAGGCAAAAATGCCAAAAGTAAACAGAAGACAGTATGCAATATATGCACAGTATGCGAGTATTTCAATGCAAACATAGCCTCTGGCTATCCCAATTCACCTATATACTACACATTGTAATTTTAGTATAATAAAGATATTTTATTCATATTTTAAAAATTCAAGTTTTTGCATTTTTATTTGTTTATATTTTGATATTTTCTGTTTACATTTTAATTTTAGTTGATTTTTTTTGTAATTCTGTTGTGTTTTATTTTTTACTAGTTTTAATTGTTTTACTAATTGATTCGTTTTTTGAATATGTCTATATATTTTATTCATTTTATTTGAGTTATTTTAGTACATTACTAAACAATAAAACCAGGGTTTAAAAAAATATATCTTTTATTGTTTTATATATTTTTAAATGATTGCATTTAACTATAAATTACACTGATAGTAAGCTCAACTTATATAAATACATACTTTAGGAATGGTAAAGTACATTCTTTTGGCACATACTTTGTGTTCATATGCATAAGCATATATCTAAATTAAATCACACAAAACTGAATGCCCCAATTTTAACTTAATATTTTAAGAAACTGTTGTGGCACACTCTGCTTCACATTCCTATTTTGTAGCACAAAGAAATAGCCTGAAAAGCACCAGATATAATATGAACCAGAAAAGTATGTCATCCAGCATGTTTGGTGTACTATTTGCGATGTACTGTTATGTGTTTACTTCACACAGGTTCTCTGAAAATCAGCATGTAGTAGCACTCAAAAAAAAGGTTTGAAAGGCTACGTTCAATAATTCTGCAAACGTACAGAGCAAACAAGACAGAGGGTGCAACCGGGGGAAAAAAAAGAATAGTGGAAAAGCAAAAGATTTGAGATCAAGACGAGAGAGAATGTTTGGCGGGTTGAAAGCCCTGCAAAGGTGAGGAGATGAGAGAGATGAAGCAGATCGCTCGGATTGCGAGTTACATAAACGCATACTGTGTGTGTGTGCGTGCATGTGTGTTAGCGGCAGTCCGAGAGAGAGAGAGAGAGAGAGAGAGAGAGAGAGAGAGAGAGAGAGAGAGAGAGAGAGAGAGAGAGTGAGAGTGAGAGATTTGACGCATCCGTACACAAGAGTTAAGACTGCATAGAGTAAGAGTTGAAGTGTGTTGGTGTAGTGGACCTGTGTTTCAGACACATTCAGTCTAATCTTCTTACTGTCTGTGGGTGCGAGCTCGCTGCTATTATATAACTGCTAATACATACACACAAAACAGCAACCGTCAAGCCGTGCCATACCCTGACCTCTCACACACTTACACTCATACTGTTCCGAATGGATGGACACACTCGAAATCAAAGTCACTGTCAGAGTCCTTACTTCCTCTTTAGTATATGTCTCTGTATGCCCTCAGTGTCTGTCTCCATCAAAGTTGAACATTACAAATAACTTGACAAATTCCCCATCTATTGAAAATAGAAAGGCATCTGTCCATTGCTTATCTATCCACCTACCTACCAGTCTTGAGTTACCCATCTTTTATCGTAGCCCCTTTAAAATATTTGTAGTTAATTACATGTTGTTAACAAAGAAAACGGTCACAGATCTCACATCTGCTTCTGAAAAAAATGTTGACTTGTAAAAGCTCTGGTAAAATAAAATACAAAGTAGACAATTTCCCAAAGGTTAACTCAACTAAACACTTCACAGAGACATCACTGAAAAGTTTTAACGGAGTAAAAAATGTCCCGTAAATAAAGACACAAGGAAAGATTTAACATTCCTTTCCACTTATCAGTTGTTCATATCAATGTTCTTGAACTGCGCGAGAGCCTAAGAGAGATTATTTGGCCCAGGTTTAAATTAACCTGAGTTCCACATTCATCATCCTTTGTGTAGCAACACTGACTCATGTATTTCGATCAAGCTCGAACCTGCTGGGTGTATCGTGTAAGCTTATCCATCAGGGGTCTTTGTGGAGTAAAGTTTCTTATATACCAAGTTTAAGGTCAACACAGTTTGACAGGTGTATTAGTTTGAAATCACATACAGTGAAACAAAAGGGCAATCATTTTAATGAAGGGAAAACAAAAATTCAAACCCTTCTGAAGAAAAAAAAAGAAACGTAAATACATAACCACTGACAAAAGATGTAGAGTCACGTTTCGGTCACTTTATTCTTTTTTCTTAATTGATATGTCAGCATTACATTCTTTCAGTCAAAAAATGTAAAAAAAAGATTGTATTTTGCTCCATTTATCCATGTTTCAATAACGTCCAGACGGTGTTTAGTTCAGCTACACATTTAAAAGCAAGTGCTGATGATCCTGCGCTAACACCTATTTGCGTAAAGGAGGGTTTTGTGCTTACGAGACCACTAATGTAAAGCACCATTTAAGACTGAATCCTAAGAAGAACCGTGAACTGAACTGCCCTCGAGTGTCCTCATCTCGTCTGAGCTGCTGATAATCAGATGGCTCTTTCCCTTTCGCCTGAGCACTAAAAACGTCATTCGGTTTTGGATAATTATTGTTTGACAAAGCTGGCGTTTTGAAACATAACTTTGTTCACCTTTATTTCAACCGACTGGGGTGATTATTTGAGATATCGTTTGTCTGATGTTGAAAAAAAAAAAAAAGGCAACTCGACTTAAATGGAGACTAAAAAGTGTGTGGATTTAGTCTGAAAAAGGATTTGTGGAGAGATATAGCAGTGTGGTGATGAATGAAGATATCCCAAATTTTTGGTTTTCCGTTTCTTTTTCGTGGTTCCCTTGGGTATTTGACCAATAAGTGTTTCGGCACACACCAACAAGCACATAACATACAAACAAACAACTGATTTTACCACTCTGTACTGTCTTCGGGGTTTTCTTTTCGCTGCTATAAAAAAGCATCTACAGAATGAGAGGAGATGTGGTTGAGTAAACAGACATTCTTTGTCAACATTTCGCAATTTACCTGCCAATAATCTGTAGATATGTACTCAAGGAAAGCGCTAAGGTCTCACAGAAAAGAGTTAAGCAAACATTAAAATACGCCTTCTTCAACAAGTAATTTGACTGAGCAATGAAGATACACTCTAGCGTTATTTTATTAAACATATTTTGCACTCTGAACAAGGGCTGATCGATAACGTTGATTAACAAAACTAAGTCGATTTGTGTGGAATGCGTCAACGCATCACACTGTTTACGTTCATCCTAAGACTGACATCTTTAACGCAAAACAAGACTCACTGCATCAGATGCTAAGGGATATTTATGCTTAATATTAGTTGTGTTCAGACAGCCTTTTTGCGAGTGCGACAACCGCATTTGATAAATGAACACTAGCAATAGCGCACATTTCCACCATCTGCGCTGAATGGCAAAACGCACTGGACAACTAGTTGTCAGCCACACTGAACTGTATTATTCTGAAGATCCAGCCACTGGGTTAAGATTAGTAGGGATACAGCTAAAATGTGCACATCAATATAGCGTACTTTTTGTCACAATGTGTACAGCAATAATTTCTGTTTTTGCATTATTGTGAGGGCAAGGTTTAGGGTTGGGGTAGATGTAGACTTTAATAAAACACAAATCTAATAGGCAGAAAACCTGAAGTCATTGATGGATAAACTCGCACCTCAGCTGGACTGATTTATTTAATGCACTGTCAATTCTGATAAAATTATGGACATCGCCATCTTTGATACTTTCACTAAGGTTTCCTGAATGTGGTTGTGACTTCAGCTGTTTGTTCTTCATTCAAAGTATTCAAACAATATTCAAGTGATTCATATACTGTAAATATACTTTAGGCAAATGCTGTTGTCAATCAATCCTGAACAGTGACTGAATGCAGCACAGACATTACTATTAAGTCTTCTAATTTTTATGTTGGGATTGTTTTTTTATTTTTTTTTATTTTAAAAGAACATTTTAATAAATCGTTTAAAGATGAATGGCAGGAGTTATGGTTATTTATTGGTGTGTTAACTACAATTATTGGTAAGGATTAATTGACTTATCAGAAACTAATAAATAGATTCATTGTTAAAAATAAATCAATAGATTAACTGGAAAAATAATCTATATCGATCATCAAAATATTGTTTGTTACAGCCCTACTCTGAACTCTTGTTTTAAGCCGTTATAATTGCCACCTTTACGTTAAAATAAATCTACAATATCAACCACAGTTAATCCAAGTAAACGACAATATACAGTCAGAAAGTAATTATCGCTAAATAAACCTTACCGAGGTATATTATCCTACTTATTACATGGCTACATATCAAATACACAAGTAAATGGACATGAAATATTGATTTGACCTGAAATAATTGTATCATGTGAGAAGAAAGACACCACAGAGTGATATGAGAGAAATGAAAGCTTACAGTGAGATTGGCTGCCAGGACAACATTCAAATATGACTCCATGGTCATATATACAAAAATATCTGAGAACCACAGATTGCCATAATCAAATACTCCAACTAAATACTGAATACTCTACCAAATGCACTTACTAAAATTGTAGTATTTACTAATATTTTAAATGAGCTTATTATATATATTTTTATACATGTGCTTTTGTTATTTTTTTATATTTCTATTTAGCTTTAAATTATTATATTTATAATAATTATATTATTAATTATATTATAATTATTATTATTAATTATAGTTTAGTAATTTTAGTACTTATTTCAATATTTTAGTTCATCAAATATTTGTGTTTTGATTTTATTCCAGCTTTATTTTTATTACCTAAAATCATTTTAGTTTGGATTTTAGCAAACAATAACAAAACTGGTATCACAATTGTTTTACCGCCACTTTATAAAAGCATAAAACTCATGAAGAACTTTATGTGTTTTGTGAATGTTAACTTATGATCATATACATATGATGAGCTCGGAGCAGGAATACAGTCTTCTTTGTTTCATCTGGGAGGCCAGACATTTAAAATAAATAAATAAAAAAAATGTTAGACTGTCTGCCATTTCTCCTGCCCCATTAGTTTTCTGGCTCACCCTGCTGTCTAAATCACACATTTGCCAGTTTAAACGTTGAACACATCCAGTATTCGTGCAGAAGTTTGCAAATACTGCTGGAGACAGCACCTTAACAGCGCTTGACCACGGTTCAAGATCAATAGAAGCAGAACACAGAGGTATGTTTCCCTGGAGCCACTTTCTATCGGTCACTTCACCTCCTGCTCCGGCTTCAACGGTGTCGCAGTAATTAGAGGAGATGGTGCAAATACACAACTCATGAAGAGTACAACAATGTCTTCTCGCCCACACTTCACAAGAGAAAACTGCACAAGCAGCACGAAGCAAGAAAAAAGCAAACAAACAAGTAAAACACTACATGTAGCTGGAAAATATCTCGCTAAACTTCCAAAGCTGAACTGCTGAAGTGTGCATGCTACAATAGCCTTACGATAACCAACAAACCTTGAGCTTAATAAATAATTAATGTGGAATTTTAGCATGCTCAAAAAAATGACTTTTGCAACTGCATTCCCTTTCCATGAGATCATATTCCTATTATCATATTCACAGCGCAACTATTAACTGAATCAATATCAAAACTCACTGACCCTGTGTAAGAGTAAACATTGTGACATCGACATAGCTAAACACATGCCTTCACAAGGATGTCAAATCTCTTTCCAAAAGTAAAACAGACAGATAGATAGATAGATAGATAGATAGATAGATAGATAGATAGATAGATAGATAGATAGATAGATAGATAGATATAATAAATTAGTTTTAAGAAATACATTTCTATTTTTATATTTATTTAGGCAAAACTTACAGCAGGCAAATAAATACACCTACCCAATATACAGTTTACCCTAAAATATTACTATTAATTAACTATGGGTGGTTAATCTGTCTGATTTCCCGATTCGATTCGATTACGATTATTGAAGTCCCGATTCGATTACAGTCGATTTTCGATTATTAACGATTCTCGATTAACGATTATTGATTTTCCATTTCACAACAGTAAGTAGTAAACAAACTGTGTAAATCATTACTAATAAATGGTAGAAACAAACCGAATGCATGTAGCGGTTGGGATTTTCAGTTTACTACATGCAGCAGGCACTCTGATTCCATGTATGGGGCACATATATATTATTCATATGACACACAAACACAAGTAGACAAGACCTTTTTAGTTCAAAATCTATGCCCCGTGTCACATCGCCTCTGCTTCTGCTATGAGGAGCGCGGCCAGATCTGCCTCGCGCACGCGCCGAGTGTGCACAGCTCGGACTACTGTCAGGGTCATTGCGACTCCCCACCTTGCCTCCTCACTGTCATATGAATACTTCGACCTCGTCTAACATATCCAGAGGCATTAGACAAAGTCTCCACTACAATACTGTCACCGCGATTGCGGAGAGGTGCGGTCAGAAGACAAATATACAGGTCTAGCGCGGAAAAAATCTCCCGCTTCGTCCCCGCAACACTAACACGCCTGCTAATTTCGCGATGAACACTCCGACCCCTGCAAACATTGTTCACACCTCTGACATTTGGCAAAGGACCATTTACATTGGGCAAAGGATTCACCGTTTGTGCTTGGTGTACTTTCACTTTCAATATCACCGTCATCTTCTGGATACAGATATTCCCCTTCAGAATCAGTGTCCGCGAATAGAAGTCCCAACACTTCATTGCGGGTTTATTGAAGCTTTATTGATGCCATTAGATAATAATAAAAATAATAATGATAATAATAATAATCTAATGCCAATACTCGCTGACATTGGTCAAATAAAATGGCTCACTCTCACACAAGCTCCGCTTTTTTTTTCGCACTGATTCAATGCGCTCTCGAAGATTTTGTTAAGGAGCATTACGTTTTTTTGAGTCAGAGATTAAGTATTACATGTCTGATATCTGGTGCAGGGGAGGTCGCGTGAAATTTGACACACTATTTGACTAAATCGGCCGTTTTATTCAGTGCCGCATCTTGTCGAGTAAACTCAACCATGGCGCCAAGAGGGTTAGAGCTCCTGCCATGAAAACCAAAATAAATCCCGCGCTTGCTTTGAGCCCAGATGGAGCTGGGTGGTTCGGTTGGTTGCTCGCTCCTGGTTTTTCCATTTTACACACCTGTTCTGGCTGCTTGCTAACTGGAACTGGGCGCGTTCGTGACGTTCAACTCCCGGTATAATTTTTTTTACAAAATAAAATAATGCAAAAAAAAAAAAATCGATTTTTGAAAATGTAATAATCGATTCATACTCGTCCATAACATACTCGCGATTAATCAATAATCGATTTTTTTCACCACCCCTATAATTAACTATTATTTACAATTAATTAACTTCAAAACCACAAACTATATGCTTAAACAGACCCAACACTCAAAAAACTATACAGAACTACAACAGATACATATGTATTTGAATGGAAAAAATAAATGAATAAAATAAAACCTAGGCAGCTCTCCCCATTTCTACTATCACTAACTACTTCCTGCCCACCCCACCTCTTTCTCCCCCTCTTTCCTTCAGGATGGCCCGCCCTCATTACACTGATGAGTGCGTAAGCTAGTCGAGGGTGTATTTTTAGCCTCATGTTTGCAGATTAGCCAAGTATTTTTACATCGTGTTATCCAATAGCACACCCCCTCCCACGCACACACACACACACAACCCCACACACACGTCACAGGGCTCTGCTTACTACTGCCCACCCCTGACTTAACATTTAAGACGGAGAGAGAGAGAAGTTTAGTTAAAGAGTTTGAGATGTTTTGTACTTGTATACTGATATGTCTTACATTTGACAATTTAAAGCAAATGTTATGTAAAAAAAATATATATATATATATTTTCACACATACACACATATACAGTGTTGTGTTTGGCAAAGTTTGCTGCTTCAGTATTTGTAGATTATTTTTCCACATGTTTCTATGGTATACTGAAAAACAATGATAAGCGTATCATACGTTTTAAAGGCTTTTAATGGCAAAAAATATGAGTCAGTATTTACATTGTTGACCCTTGTTCTTCATAACCTCTTCAATTCATTCTGGCATGCTGGATAATAGGTTTCTGGGCCAAACCCTGACTGATGGCGATCCATTCTCGCCTTATTAGTTGATCATAATTTGTGGGCTTCTGCTTGTCCACTTGCCTTTGGAGGACTGACCACAGATTCTCTATGGGATTGAGATCCAGAGAGTTGCCTGGCCATGGATCCAAAATTGAAATGTAATGATCTTCGAGCCATTTCTTTATCACTCCTGCTTTGTGACATGGTGCTGGAAAATACACTGATCATCACCTGCTCATGGATTGTTTGAAGACACTCCTGCAGGACACTTTGATACCATTCTTTATTCATGGCAGTATTTTTGGGCAGAGTTATGAGAGAGCCCACTCCCTTGTTTGAACAGCAACCCCACACATGGATGGTCTCCGGATGCTTCACTGCCGGCACATCACAGGACTCATGCTAGCGGTCACCTTTTCTTCTCCAAACAGTCGATTTTCTAGATGTCCCAAACAGTCGGAAGGGAGCCTCATCAGAGAAAATAACTTTACACCAGTCTTTTGTGGTCCAATCCTTGTTTTTCTAGGAGAGAAGTGGCATCTTTGCTGCCTTTCTTGACACCAGGCCACTGTCTAAAAGTCCTGGCCTCACTGTGTGTGCAGATGCTCACATGTTCCTGAGCAAGCTCCGCACTGCTGGAGACACGATTATGTAGCTGACTCAGGAGGAGATGGTCCTGGCACTCGCTGGACACTCTGGGACGTCCTGAAGACTTCTTCACTGCAGTCAAACCTCTTTCCTTGAAGTTCTTGATGATCTGGTAAATGGTTGTTTCGGGTGCAATATCCTTTGTAGCAATTTCCTTGCATGTGAGGCCATTTTTATGCAAAGTGATGATGGCTGCACACTTTTCTTTGGAGGTAACCATTGCTAACATGAACGCAATGATCGGAAGCGCTTCTTGCCTCCTTTTATAGCAATCAGTCTGCTCTTACAATCCAATTAGTATGATAGTGATTACACCTGACTAGTACTCATTCACACCCTCACATTTGTTGCTAATATGATTAGTAAATTAAGTGTTAGCTGGTCATTTTTTGTGAGGTTAAAAAAAGAAAATGTGTCATTTTTAGGCCAATCAAGCTTTTATCAATTATCTAAAATGCATCTGATCACTCCACACAATAATCTAGAAACAATGTGAATGAACACCACAACAGCTTAATATATACACACACCATGGAACGGTTTATGAAAAAAAAAAAAAAAACGAACCATACGGTTCTCCACACATGGTTCAGCACATGCTAAAATAGCAGTTCAACGTGGTTCAATATATATATCCCAACATGATAAAACGTTACCTGACTGAAACCACAAATAGCACAGGCCACTTCCGAATGCTACAAATTACTGTATAAGCTCTACAGCGGCCACTTGCTTTACAATTGTAAGTAAGAGATTCAGCAAATAGCTGCTAGCCCTTACTCTCTCTCTCACTCTCTGTTTTTAGAGAGAACATTACATAATTTTCTCTCTGAAATGAGCACAGTCTAGTCTTTTTGCACAAACACACACTGACAGATCCGAGATGACAGCCAGGCTGTTCCCGGCTGTCTGCATCACTGTCACCATGACAACTCCCAGAGACAGAAAGAGAAAACGAGAGAAAGAGAAAGGCTAACAGTGAACACCTGATAAGCTAGACCAAAAACAGGGTGCAAGGTCTCCATCATGAGCAAAAGGTTACATTAGCGGTCAAAAGAAGCTTTCGTTGAGCCCAGTGTAAACAAACACAATGAAGAACAGATTGGAACTACAGAAAAACCACCTGACATCCAACCTCAAAGTCGAACTTGGTTATATCTCATCATCACATACAAATTCGAGGAGGTCAATTTAGGATGAAAACATAAATATTTGCATTTGATTTGAGATCACACAAACCTCTTTGCACATTTTTTTGGCTTAAATGCTAAAGAGGTTTTTATTTTCAGACGTCTAAATATTTTTTCTATCCCAGCTCAGACAATTACAATTAAACTTTTCAATTACTTTCATCTTTTGTTACAGTAAGGTGTACATATGGCTCTGCAGCAGCATCATTAAAAAAATCTAATAAAAACACAACGTTTTAAATTATCTTTCCATACAATGAAAAATTTTAATTGCTTCACATCACATTTTGTAATTTTACTGTAAAATACTGCAAAATGAATGGGTTTTTGAGTAAAAACTATGAACTACCATATAATTGAGTAAAAATCTTTCTTTTTCATTTTTGGCATCAGAAATTTACAATGGTGTGTTTTGTTTCTACATTTCATGTTAATTTGTAGATGTTTCAGTGTCGTTTTTAATCATTCTGATGGTGTTTTGTCTGTGTAGAGGACCCAGCATCATCATATATGAGAATTGGCCAAACTTTATCATGTTACTGTGACGAGTGGAGCGGTGCTGAGAGCTGTGGGAATGGAGCGAGGCCGGTGGAGTGACTGGGAAATGAGCAACACCTGCTCCACTCACCGGTTTTGTATTTATTTTGTTAGTAAAGTTTCATTTAAATGTCCACCGGTTCCCACCTCCTCCTTTCTGAGATTGTGAAGTTTGTATACCATTACAGTGATATTGTCTGTTGTGCTACATGCTTCAAAACAACATTTATTTATTGGCTATTTGATGGATCCATGAGGAAATTGTAACATCCATGGAGCCTTTCCATAGGACAAAAGGTTCTTTATAGTGGAAAAAGCTCCTTCAGATTACTTGTACTGACATGCAGTATAATAATACATTAAGACAAAGGCAAATTTTGGTAGTTTAAGTAGATGGGTTTATTATATATATATAATATATATATATATTAGGGCTGTCAAATGATTAAAAATTTTAATCAAATTAATCAGAATTTTCAGTGGATTAATCATGATTAATCACTATTTGCAATTACACCTGAATCGTAACCATTTTTTTCTGAAATGCATACCAAAAGATAAATAACAGGACACAGATAACATTTTTTTCTGAAATGCATACCAAAAGATAAATAACAGGACACAGATTCATTATATTCATGTATTGATTCATCAATATGTGGTTCTTTTTTTCTGAATTTCAAAAGTTTAACATTTACATAGATCAAATTTACCTGTGCACTATATCAAACCATGCCATTTAACTACAGATAGTGTAAGAGTTTTAGGTGAACCAGTGGTTAAATATAGCCACATATCTATGAAATTATGCATAGAGAAACTCGAAAGAATGAACTCAGAAACACAAACATGCGCCCTCTGCACTCTGGGCACTCTTGTTTTTGGGAGGTGTTCATTTCCAAACAGCTGTAATTTTCGCTGCATTGCATGTAGGCGTTCTGCGCATGGGCAATGTGAAACACAGGACGCTATAACAGGAAGAAGCTCCAGCAGGGTATCAACTACCAAAGTCGTCTCTGTTTATCGAGCTTGGCATGAATGTATTTGAGAGTAACTGGGGTAAAACCTTAAGCTTCTTCTGTGTTTTCGTCGCAGCGCTCGCCGCTGTTTTTTACTATCTTGAGAATTCAGAGATCGACGAGACTTTCCTGACCTGAATAATTTGTCACACTGAGCATGCGTGAAATGCGTTAAAAAATTTGACGTAATTAACGACAAACAACTAATTAATGCCGTTAACGCACAATTTTTGACAGCCCTAATATATATTATATATATTATATATATATATATATATATATATATATATATATATATATATATATATATATATATATATATATATATCAGTGATGCGCGGGTTGATCCAGAATAAGCGGGTGCCTGCAGTCACCCGCAGTTACGAGTCATCTAAAAATATATTCGGGATATTCGGGTCACCGTCGGTTGGATCGTTTGAAATAAAGATGCTAAATAATCCTTTGTGATTTACATAGTACTAGACACAATCTTAATTTTGATCAATGTTTTATCAATCAATTGCCCGTATTTAATAAATAAGAAGCAAATATATAGCAGACAATGTAATGAGGTGCCAGCACGATCACGTGCATTGCATGTGAACTGGAGGTCGCCAAACTCAGCTTGTGTCTCACAGATTTGAGAAATATAGGTTATATATTGCAGAAAGCTTGAAATGTCTATTTTAAAAGAAAATATTCAAACCAAAATAAGTAGGCTACTCTCTGATTATGTAATCCATATGAAATGATTATTTCTCTCTGGCGTTCATGGCGAGTCAGCATCGTCAACTTCATCTTTGCAGCGACACAGAAAAACACTAGTTTATTAATAAAAAATTTAATTTCTCGAACCAGCAGGCCATTCTGAGTTGAGTGAGCGACCCCACGGAATGAGTGAATGTTCAGAAATTCGCTCTCTGCTCACAAGCTCTGATCGGAATAAACCCCGAACCTCACTGACTGCTGAACTTCAAACACCAAAATAGACACAGCCAGACTAGACTATTTTTGTACAAATTATGAGTTTATTGACGATTTTGTATAATTCTTAACAAAATTAGAATATATATATATATATATATATATATATATATATATATATATATATATATATATATATATATATATATATATTTTTTTTTTTTTTTGCCTAGTTCCTTCGTATATGGCCCAATGACGCTACGATGAGCATTTACTGCTTTTAAAAAATGCGGGTCAGGAAGCGGGTTGGGTACAATATTTTATTTTTTGCAGTCCGAGTTGTGGGTGCGTTAGTTAAAAAAAGTTGGTCGGGTGCGGGTTGTTAATACATTGACCCGCCCATCACTGAGATATATATATATATATAAATAAAAGTAAAATACACAACACCATGTCATCTCCAACAAAGCAACAGTGGCTTGGGGCAGGATGAACTGCTAGACCAACCAATAGAAGACAGTGGGAGTGTTTAAAATAAGATGGTGGGATTGTTTGAAATAACCCGTTATAAAAATTGCAATTTCATTTAATAACACTCCTGGGGTAGAAATTATGTACTTCGGCTTTAAGACAAAACACTAAAATCAATCAAGATTATGAAGCACATACTTTATATAACAGTATTAAATAACAGTTCCACAATGAAAAGAAATATTTTCATGTGTTTACACATGTACAAGCGTGTACAAGTGTGTGTGACTCAACTGTGTCCTGGCAACATAAGAGAAAGAGGGAGGAGTATAGTAGTCTGTCTCTTTCTCTCCTGTTCTCTCTAAGGGAGCATCTGTTTTGAAATATGCATGAGTGTGAGTGTTCAGTTTCACTTTTCTCATTTTTGCGTACTTGGAAAGCAGCTTCGCTCCCTGAAGAGCAAACCTCCAGTTCGGCAGCGCAAGTGCTGCATAACCTGCATCATTAGGGGTCAATACCACATGCAAAGACTCAAGACGACACAGCCCATGGGACACTTATTACAGTTTGCTTCTTAGAATAAAGAGGAGTTTGAAATGCTACTTAGTTTGATACATAGTTGTTCTCTGAACCAGTCTGTTTAAAGTTATAAACGTGATCCAGAGAGCTTGACTGTGAATGTGCTCTATTGTATGCTGCAAATGTAGTAGGTCATCCAGGTGCTCCATTAATATTTTGCGTTCCAAGGAAAAATTACTTTCCCATTTTAAAATATTTTAAAATGCAATCTATTCCTGTGATTGCAAAGTCTTGAGTATCACATGGTCTTTCAGAAATTATTCAAGTAGAGACCTGCACGTTCGCGTGACCCATCACAGCAGAGTGCGGCGCGGGACAACAACTGATGGGCGGGTAGAGACCCGTGTGTGCGGGATGTGGGAGAAAAATTTGAAAGTGCTCAAACTAGACAATCTTAACCCCCAAAGCCTGGTTCGTTTGACTAGGGTGATTGCTCCGTTTACCAGTCCCTGGCTCGGCTGGAAGAAGTGGGCAAGTGCGCGGTTCAGATATATATTTATCAATGAGTGTTGACGCAGATCTTCTGATATGTAGTCGTGCATGTTTACTTGAATATTTCTGAGCGGCAAAAGTGGTAGATGTGTAAAGCAACACATTGTGAGAGGGCCGAAAGTTACCGTGTCATACGACTCAAAATAATAAACCACAAAGTTAACAAAATGATTCACTCCACTGTGCTAAGCAAGCGCTTCTCTGTTGTCTTCACATGCTATTGGAAACTTCTATTTCCCATTTATGAAGTTGTGATTACGAGCTTGTTGCATTCTTTTCTGTAAAAAAATAGGCTAACAGTGGACAGTGTTTTGTGAATGCTGACGCCTGTTTCACACATACTCCATCTGCAGAGTGCATATCCGTTGCATATTTTTTACGCACCCATGTTAATGGATTAGAGCGTTAACACTTCACGTGGTTGCGGTCCGTCAGTGCATTCCAAGCACAGCACATCAGCAGACGTTTACGCACCGAGTCTATTTTTGCTGTGCTGCACGCGCTGATATAAAGTGACAGCGCTTTGTTCGCGGTAAAGATGAAGACGGTTTGATACGGAAATGTAGTAATTTCACAATAAATTATATAATAAAAGTCTACTGTGCTTCACAGGCTTTTTGGCTAGGTTTAAAACAAAGAAAAGTGCACTTTTAGATAAACAAATCTACATATGCACAATTATGTCTTTTATAGGTAGAAAAACAAAGTTCTTTAAGACCCACAGGACTGTTTGTAATAAAGATTTAAATGTAATAAGCACGAGAGCCAACTGTTTCTGTCAGTGGGAAGTTTTCATTTATTATATATATATTTGTCTGTACTATATATGAGAGAAAGAGAGAGAGAGAGAGAGAGAGTATAGTATTGTATTGTATTTCAGTCTGGCGAGAAAACAAAAACAATTTACTAGCCAATAGCGATTCAGATGCAAAGGTGAGGGTTTCTTACTGAATAAAAGTATTCATTTTATGCTGACCCCAACCTTCAGTTTATGCTGTCTCCCACATCTCAATTATAAGTAAGAGGAACAGATATAGCTCAAACACCTCAGTAGAGAATGATCTCGGACCACCTAAACAACCCTGTGTTGTAACAGCTGTGGATCTGGACAATATTCATCAAAACATCATGATAAAAATAGCATTTTTGAGCACACGTACATCTGCAATTATTCGATAATTAGGACCAGAGAACACGGGGCAAGGAGTCAATCCATGGTCCATTAATTTTCTGAGAAACAAACACTTCCAAAAGTATGTTCCAAAAACTTCCACACCACATGCTGATCTGTTTGTGTGCATCTGTGTTTATTAGACTTGTGATGGCTTTGAATTCTTCATCCATGATAATTATAACATATGAAAAAGAGTTGGTAAGTTTTAATAACTGCTATGAATCTGTTCAAATGGTCCTTTGATTTATTCATTTCAAAAATTAGATTCAGCTTCTATTGTTATTAAAAAAAATTTAAATAATGTTTTTGTACTGTTGTAAAATTGCAAGCTGCGATGTGAAAGTTACTATAACGGTGCAGATAGACCTATTGTACTTTGTTTCTGATTCAGGCTGAAGTTTGCTAAAATGAGGAAGAGGTCCAAGAGGAAGGAAATGAGTTAAGAAACAACAAATATTCATTTTGTAACCGAACATACACATTATATGTTTCATATTATATGAATACTATAGGATAACCACTACAGGGCCAAATAAAATATCTTTAAAATAAATAGTTTAAAGTTCCTTGTCCAACGTAACAAAAAAAAAAAAAAGATGATGTAATATTGTTTCTTCTTTTACATTGTTTTTGTAGTGTCTAATGTGTAAAAGCTTGTTGATTTGGTCCAAGCAGAAGTGAAATGCTAAGACAAGGAATAAGCTCATTCTGTGCAGATCACCAAAGGCAGATAATCCTGTCAGAGCAAAAGTTCATTTTGAGAGGGTTGACGCCACTATGCTTATCATACAAAGTCCATGCCAAATTAAAGTGACAAAGGGTCTTACCATATTTTAACGGTATTGAAATTTAGTTGCAAAAATAGTTGTCAAACTATAAAAGGTTTAATAACTTTTTTTCTTAGAGAAAAACGTAACATTTACAAAAAATAATTACACAAAAATGTATAAAGTAAAAAAAAAAAAAAAAAAAAAAAAAAAAAAAAATCACACCGATTCAAGTGCAAAATAATTAGGCTATAAAAGACCAAAAAGTACCACTTTACAATATGATCTTATTAGTTAACCTTAGTTAATGCATAAAAAAATTATAATGAACAATAGCTACATTTGCTACTGGAGTTAATCTTTGTTTAAAACTTACAAATGATAGTTCAATAAATTACAGAGTTGCAACTTTTGATTTTAACAGTGTGTTATTAAACATTGAAATTACCTGAATTTTACTAACTAATTCCTAACTGCCAGTTTATGTTAACCAATAAATTAACTAATGTTAATTAATAGAGCCTTAAATATTGCCTAAAGTGTGACAAACAATAAAGAATCAAACATTTTCAAACAATACATATGGCATGTCAGAATTAAAATGTAAAATACTTTTTGGATGATAAAAAAAAAACTTTAAAAAAGGCTGATTTATACTTCTGTGTTGGACCTTCGCCATAGCCTTTATGCCATAGGCTCTGCATAAGTTTTAATTTATACTAGTGGTCGCCTGAAATGTGTTTGACACTTTATTTGCTCAATGCTGACGACAAATGAGAAAGTATTATGTTTGCCTTACCAATATTATTACTAATAGGCAATAATATAAAAACAATCCTTTCTGTATACATTAGTTCCTTTGTTTAACCGTTCTCTTATTATTAAAGTAGGGCTGCACAATAAATCGCATGCGATATTTAATGTGCATCTTGTCAGTAAAGTTGGTTCTGTAATCAGCGGTAAATCTTTAACTTACACATGCGTGATTTCACATGGAGTAGCATTTACAACACATAGCCGTTGTTCACTAAAAAGCTGCGCAAAACATGATCGTGGTTCTGCGCAGCTTGTCAGTGAACAACGTCTCTGTGTAGTTTAATCGGTCAAGCTGAAAAATTCCTGGCGATGCCGATATTTAAAAAATGCCAAATATCGGCCGATATATTGGCCTTGGCCCACTTCCCACTTGATGCCTCAAAAGGTGTAAGAAGACAGATAATCATGGCCTCAAAGTCATGTAGTGATGGCTGGCTTCCCTTTGAGAAGAACGATGAAAATACAGTTCAGGGTAAGCTGTGTAGCGCAAAGCTGTCACACAAATCTACAACAAATACAATGCGCTATCATCTAACATTTGTACATAAAATGTCTGGCAATAACAGAGCGGCATCTCAGATGAGCATTGAATCACTTGAAGTAAGACCTAAATGCAATGCAGATAGAAACGAGAAGACGACACAGCTAATCGCTGAAATGGTGGTGAAAGATTTGCTGACAATTAGTTTCAGGGCCAGAAAAGTTTTAAAGTTTTCCTTAACTATGGTGAAAGGTAAATGAGAATCGTTTACAAAGGTAAGTATACTTGTCCAGTGGTACCTGGTCGTTCATGCAACATCGGTTCCAGCAGAGCAAATTTATTCCACCACCGGCCTAAATGTGAACAGGCTGCGCACTCGCACATCTGAGCACACAGACCGACTCATCTTTTTGCATAGACATTTGAATATTTCACCGGTCGTGGTAAATATAATATCCATTTTCTTTTTTTTATATATTATTATTTTAGTTTTGAGTTTTAGCCATAGTTAAAATATCTAGGCTATTTGGCCTCTGTTTTATACCTTATAATAGTAGTTTGGTTAAACTTTGGTGAACTTTTTTCTTTATCTTTTAAAAACGTTTCACCGCTGGATCAAAATATGCTGCTAAAGTTATACTGGAATACAATGTTTTGTTTAAAAAAAAAGCAGTTGAATAAAGTAGCAAAAAAAGACAAAAAAGTATCTTTGTGTGTTTGTGGTTTCTGGAAAATCAAACTTAAGTTAAAAATAAAACTAAATTACAACTATTACACTTAATAACGTAGATGAAAATATAGCACAAATCTGCCATACATCTGTCATGAAAATGCATCAGTGGTAGCTTGCGTGGTCTCTATCTCTTTCTGTCTCTCTCTCTGTCGAACGCATAACTTATCATCCTATTGTGCTGATACAAGTTAATGTTACGTCTGATATGTATCGCAGTTATCTGATTTATCATAGGCTTTGTCATAGAATTAGCTTCCGTTTATTGGTATACTCTTCACCTCAGGCATATATTTCTTGCTCCTTTATTAATAACATCGCTTCATTATAATCATAATCTAACATGTCCTAATCATGTGTTCATGTTTGCATAGACAGATTTTCATGTCAGATTTTTTTTTTTTCATAACAATCTTCAGATTTTTTTCATTATGGCCATGAAATTTAGATTTAGTATAATTTCAAAACTGAACACAAAAGAACGCAAGTAGAATCTCTGACAGCAGGTGGCGCTTATGGAATAGCAGCGATAGAACATTTCCATGGTTACTGCAGTACATTAATATGCATTATATGTAGGTAAAACAAAAAGAAAATACCATCTAAACTTTGATAAACGTGTAGGGATGTCAAATTTCGATTATTTCCATGATCGATCGTCGTTTAAATTAACGATCAATTAATCGATTAATCGTTAACCATAATACTGCAAAATGCGTCTATTGCAGGCACGCAGTCAGCGGTATGACAGGATGTGCAAAAGCCACACACACACACAAAACGCTTTCTCACTTGAATTAAAGAGGTTTTAGTCTGAATAAAATGCTAGTAGCAGGATTATAAAATGAATAGATGCGATTATGATCATTTGATAAAATGAAGAGAACGCGCCATACTTTTGAGGTCATTTTACTTTGTTAACAGTTTCCAATCCCGGAAGGAGAACGCTGAACGCGCATCTTTAAATGGTTTTGTGGTGCTCGTTGTTGTATTTTAAAGCACAATTGCAATGTTTTCAACTGACATTATTGTATAAATTATCCGAAATGTGGAGCGCGTGTGACTGCGCTGCACATTAAGTGAACTACATCGGCGCTGCTGCACCAAAACACAGTTGCTCACATTAATTTGATCCTGCTGGATTCTGTCCTAGAAAATGTCCGATTTTTAAAAATCCGGCATACAGCGCATTAGATCGTGACAGTGCCTGTGTGCAGACGAGGATGAGCGAACTCTGCTTTGGCTAGATTTATTTGGAGGTTATTGCTCATGTCTCATTCGGCACAAATCGAAATGTTTCCATATTCGCAATGTATTTGAATGTTAAACTATTATTTATAATGTAAACTAGGCTTGTACTTAACACGCATTCGCATATAGACGGAAAAGATGATCCTCTTCATATGAGCAAAAACGTCCTTGGCATAACAGCAGAGTAGACCGGTATACTACGGTCTATTTAAACTGAATGCTCCAGGAATGTGTCGGTCACAGCGCCTATTAATCGCTGTTTTGAATCCAGCAATTATTTATTTAGAAATGATAAGATCTGATTATGACAAGTGTGGTATAAAAGCTTAGTTTATTAGAGGAATAATAGGTTAACTGGAAAATGTTAGATCGCGACCATGCTTTTGGACCCCATAGTCTGCATTTACGCGGCTTTGTTCTGGTTTGCCGGTTGGTCACGAATTTCCACAAATTCAGTATATTTAGGCATTGTTTCTTTTCCTTAATCTTCATAGTCTAACCCTCTAATTTCCCAGGTTTATTTTATTATCTTTCGCTTTTAATAACTGTTTTCGCATCTCTTACTGTGGTAAACATGGGAAGGGAAATTAAAGATTTCATGAATTAAGAATTCGTTCGATTTATTAATTTGTTCCCTTATTTCACTTAAATCATGGGTTATTTAGGGAACACAATTAATGAAACATGGACAATTGCCTCATTAATAATTCGTAGGAATGAATTAACAAGTTGTAGGAATGAATAGACTACCTGTCCTGTCACTGTGTCCTGCAGCCCTGCAAAGCGCACGATATAAAACAGTTATCTGATGAAATGATTAGTAACTACATTTCTATTTCATTTAATGTTGAAGAACTTTTATGTTGTTTCTATTTTAATGTACTTTAAAGTTTAAATCACATTAAAAGCTTAATTTGTACATTGTGAATGAATGATGATGCTTTTATATATCGTCACCGTCACTCACAGCCGCTCGCACGTGTTGAGTGCGCATGAGCCGCACGCAGCACAACATTGAATCGGTTAACCGACCATCCATAGCCTTAATCGATTGCATCTCTTATCGACAATTAATCGATCATCGATTAATCGTTGACATCCCTATAAACGTGTGATTGCATCACAGCAAGAGTGCTATAATGAGGCTTTTGTCCAATGACACAAGATAGGATTCCAAAACTGGCATTATGACAGCAGTTCTGTGCGCATACAGACTGGACATGGATTAGCATGTGGTACGTTTAGTGTTTCATGCAAATGCCAGAGAGAAAATGTGTTTATAAAGGAGCACATATGCTTGCATGTTCAACTGTTCACCACTTAAAAACAGCAATTTGAGTCTTTCCACTTCAAAATTCCACTATGAATTCAATGTGTTACTTGCCTATTCTTTGCATTTATGTGTAGTTTACTACAAATTTCAAAGTGAAAATTGTATCAATGTAAATCCTACACACAAAAAAGGTTCCTTAAATGCAAATGTGCCAGCATCTGAATGAAAGATCATGGTTGTGTCTGACATAATCTGGTCATTTATCCGATGTCTCCTGATGAGTGTTTGGGCCTGGTCAACTCCAACTCCAGACAATGAGAACTAGAAACCATTCGTGTGTCTCGAACATGTGTATGTTATGTCTGTGCACCAGTTTCTGTGTGACTCAAGGCCAAAGCAGCGGGAAACCTTGCCATGGAGGAGCTGCATAAGTGTGTGTGTGTGTGTCTGATGACACTCATCTATATTTAACTGGCTCTCTCACTATGGTATGAAAGAAAGGCAGAGACTGACTTCCAGGCATCTTCCTAATCAATAATGAAGCGGTTTGCAGTTTGCCTTCAAACAAACACACACACACAAACCGGATAAGATGCCCCAAAGATTATTTGCCTTTCTATTCTCTTCAAAGATCGACTATTAAACTTCACTTGTGGGTAAAATATTCTCTTTTGCAAAAAAGACAGTATAGTCTTACTAGCAATAGTCTGAACAAATAGTACTTCTAACCAGATCTTGGAACAAGTAGCATCTTCTTCAGCCTTTATTCCACATCTATACAAAAAAAAAAAAAAACTAATTCCCCATGTCACTTGACCTTATTTAGGATTTTCAAAGAATGGCCACTCAGAACAGATGATGCGTCACCGGTACTCAAAGATCCAACATGACAGAAGATGGTCACATGAGATGCTTCACAGAGATGGTGAGAAGATGATCAAGTGGGCCATGAATCACTTGTTTTCCTAGAACAAGCTTTATAATAGACTTCACTGTTTCTGGATCAGTCTTTGCATCTGAAGCACGGAGATGATCGGTGACCCACGTGATGATGTCGGAATTCATCATACTGGAACTGGTGGATCATAGTGGACTTAGTATGCGCTCCATCTTTCATTCGTTCTCCATTTCTATCTCTCTAACATCCAAACCTCATTAAAAATCTGACAGCCACTGGGTACTTTCTAACAACTTTCACTGACACATATTAACACTTCTGCCCGTCTTCTCATCCAGATGTGAATTTACATGATGTGTAAGGACATTCGCATAACATGCATCTACAACAGTGCTAAGATCTGGCTTTGACTGCCAGTAGACAAAAAAAGCATAAAAATCCTATAGCAGCTGCTGTCAATGCGCTGTACTAAAGTCACAATAATCGGGAAGTAACAGCATTAAGTCTAATATTAGTGTTGAACAAACACCAGGGTGTTGCGAATGTAAAAAATTACTTGTGTGCACTGGTGCAAAAGACTTTTGACACCTGATCAAAACTTAAGAACTTGAACAATATCCCACCGGAAAACCCTGCAGTTCATCTAACTATTAGAGAAAAAAAGTCAAGCTTCTGAACTACTGATCTGTTAAGCATTGCATGATGTTTTACTGATATTATATAAGAATAAACATTAACTATTTGTTTTATTATGTTTATTAGATTCTCATAAGGTGATGAATCAGTGTTGTTGACAGAAGTCTTTTGAAAGTTTCTGATTTTGTACAAATACATTATTCATTTTTGCAATGCTTATGCATTTTGACAGAAAACGCAAACTTTTGAACTTTGTTCGAACACAAATGTAGAATCAGTGGCAGGGCTTGTCTTTTCACTACCTAAGTGTAAGTGTGACAAAGCCTGGGTTAAGTGCAAGCTGGATAAAGCCAAACTCAAACAGCTTCAAAGAGAAAATCGATGCAAAATGGCCAAAAATTGTTAATGGTATTTGTATTTATTTAGCCACAGCTTTTCTTTCCGAATAATATCACTATTTGAGAGCCTAGTCTGCTTAACAGGACATAAGCATGTGACACCTATTGAGGTCTCAATACACAATATCAGGAGTGGGAAAAAACAAGCACTCATAAACAAACATAAATGCAGGAAAGTTTCAGATGTTCATTATGAAATAGCCAGCATCGACAACAACAAAAAACCTGCATACTTCTTGCAAGACAAACTGATTGTGCTTTTGGCAAAAGAAATGATGCATTCTTTTAACAGTCTTTCTTGAAACATTATCAAACCTTTGCGCCTGGAGAGTTTTGACATTTCTCCATAACGATAAATGTATTCCAGCTCTCGGCTGTAGTACTGTACAACTGTCATGCAAACCACAGCAAGGCATGAAATCACCTGGTGTAACAGCAAAGCATGAGTAATTCACTGGATCACACAAGCTTAAAAGGTGGCAAATGCCTGTGAACGGTAGGAATCATGATTCAGTTAATGCTGAAAATTCACTACGGTCCAGCAACTTGAGTATTCCATAGGACGACCAGTTGTTAGCACAAATAGGTCTAATGCTTGGTTTCGGTTCTCTCTGAGAAAGCAGTGGGTTTCCTGAAGCTGAGCACTTGAGTGTGGACATATTGCATGTGAGTATGTTTGTGTCTGTGAATGCACTACAATGGATCCAATAAGCCTCAATATTAAAAATGCCCAAAGACAGCCATATAGGATATCATCTTCTCTGAAATGTTTTGCAGTGTGTGTGTAAAAGAAATGGCGAAGAGAAATCCCTCTCACAGCAATATTGATTTAACTGCATGGACTATGTGCTGCAGTGTTGACATACACCTTGTCCTACATTCCAGTGGAACATGTGTACATGCATATATAGCTATTTAGCTTGTCATAAAAAAAAATAAAAATACAAAAGGACTAGACACAATCACTAAAAACAAACAAAAAAAACTTAAATATTAAATGTTACATAGTTAATTTTAAATATAAATAATTATACTACATAAATAATAAAATACAATTTTTTCAGATAAGTAAAACTGTAAATTGTGTAATTTAAGACCTTAAGGCTGTACATATTTTCTCCTCCCTACAGACAAAAGGTGTTTGGATTCCGGTAATTGACTCCAGTTGCATTACTTCCCTATCTAGAGCTCTTGGGTTAGTTTCTGTTTTTCACTTATTGAACAAAGAGCAGGTACAGAACGCTAGTTAACAATTCCTAGCATCTTGGTATGGGGGGGGGGGGGGGCAGCCAAGCTTCAAAGAGGACAAAACAAAAAGTGGTCCATACAACTTGTGCACTGCATTCCAAATTTTCTGATGTTGGCATTTTGAGAAAGAGATTGAATTTCACTCATATTACCCAAGTAGTTACCCAAGTAGGCTTAGTTGGACTCTCCACTGACTATTTTTTCAATATTATGGAAGTCAATGGGGACCAGAAAATGTTTGGTTACCAACATTCTTCTAAATATCTTCCTTTGTGTTGAACAGAAGAAAGAAACCCATGTTTGAAGCTACTTAAGTGTGAGTAAATGACGACAATTTACATTTTTGGGTGACCTATCCCTTTAAGGCAGATAATTCATATTAAAAAAAATTGTGTAAAAGGTAATAACTTACAAACTAATTGCTTACAGAAACTAGAACGGCAAAGTTTTCAGGTATCCTAGGTTCTGGACAAACAACCCCTGCAGGAAAGTAAATTATTTTTATAAACGACTGCAGCTTTTCTGAGCACTGAAATGCTTACACGCAGACACGCACAGTGAGACGCTTCGCACACATTATACCTGCGCTACCAGACTTGTAGGCCTCCTAGAAAACACATACACAAGACAAGAAAGTTACACAGTGGTAATATGGTCTTGGAGTGTCTGACGTCACAAACCTCATGTAACCCTGCCAACTCTGGAGTTAAATTTAGATCTTGGGCTCTGGTCCCAGACACTGCAAAACAATGTGATACCGCAAGCACTGCTTTAGCTGGAGAATACACACACGGCTGCTGGGCGCGACTTTAGTACTGATAAAGTGTGCATTAAACACACTAGAACAAACTTTTGTGAACTATTAGAACTGCAACTTGGTCCAGAGGTGACTTTGTGCTAAGCTAAACTTTCAGAGAAAGACATGAAGTCTCAAACATCCATAAGCCAACATGAAGCGATTCATCTGGGGGTGCTTTCTGATTTTATACAACATACAAAGGCTTTGTTCATATGTGGTACTAAAATCAATTTCAGATGATACATTATAGACAGAACAGCACAAAATATGGGTTTCAAAATACCAGTTCAAATTCATTTGGATCCTACAGTAACAGGCCAGTGCTGTTATTAACTAAAACTGTTGAAATTGTTTTCATGATTTGAAATAAAGCTAAAATAGAATCAAATATAAATATTAAATGAAAAAGTGTAACTTACAAAACTTCCAAAAATTTTACCTATAAAAAAAAGTTTGTTCAAAAACTAGAATCACCAAAACTGAAATATTAACAAATATAGAATTTAAAAATATTAATATAAATAATATTAAAATAACACTAACAGGGTGATGTAGTGAACATGACTACATTAAGAGACCCTCACTTTGACAAATCTAACCAAAAAGTGGTTGAATGTGACGCATGTTAGTGCAGAGAGAAAACAATGTATCGCAACTGCCTACTTGTGACTTGATCACCCAAAACAAATCTTAAAGTGTAAAGCAGGCCTAAAAGAGATACTACTGGAACCTCAGGGCTGAAGACTGCAAGGTTGCACCTTCCTTTATCTCTTGGGGTTAAGATAAAATGTCATCACCTTACACTGGTTTCAAACTGTACACACATGACTCACAAAGACTTGACAAAACATTCATTAACTTATATATATATATATTTTAAAAAAAAACATTTGCACATGTACTAGGCCTAAAAATTCTAACTACCCACTCCATAATGCATGTTAAAAATATGAACCTTAAAAAGAGTGTAAATCAAGATAACAATATTAAGCTGTAAAAATTAGGCATAATTAAAAATAACATTAATGACTTGTTGTTTATCCAGTTAAGCCTGCTGGGAATACTATATTTTACCTATAGAAAGCATGCATGCCCGTGCACGTTTTTCTCAATCAAATAAATGTGGTCTTCATAGACAGCTCGCTAGGTTTTTAAACACAGCCATTGTGTGGGGTCTGAACCCACACGCACGCGCAAGACCCTAACTCGACTTGATACAGCCACCTAGCTGCAGCACGGCGCTTATGTGGAGAAAAGACAGAGAAGCAGTTGAGTCTGTGGTCTCTTTAAATCGCAATGACTCCGATGTGAAGCATTTGCTGCCTGTATACCGCCTCACGGTAATGTCCACACCGCACAGAGGGAGGTCGACGACACCGGCCATTAACGCCTCGAGAACTACCCATGTCCTCCACAGAAAACAGAGACACTTAGCATTTCAAAGAGGACTGACACAAAAGGCACCGACACGATGCTCCTCCGCGATAGGTCGAGACTCGAAAGTGACTGACTCGCTGTAACTTTTCTGCGGTGGCGTCGGAACCGAGAGTCTGGAGATACTAACAAACTGATAAGTGCTCATCCTGCAAGTGGAGAGCTGCACTGAGAGTTAAAGGTGTCTTAGACTGCTTCGAAAACAAAAACAGGCTATAGTGTACTAGCATCATTTCAAACAGCGCGCCTAAAAAGAAACTGAAACTAGTACACTAACGTTACTTTTATTATTCATACCAGTGCAAATCGAGCAGTAAAAAACGAAAACGCACAATGATTTTGATTTCCTAATCCCATGATGTTATCTAAACATGCAACACGCCTGAACTACAACTAGTAAGTAGGAGGAGATCGAGTGACATCATCAACTACTACATAACTTTAAACAGACTGTCGTCTACTTCAAAGTAGTTAAAAAGCCTCCAAAGTTACTCCAAGCTCTAACGCACTTCCACACGACTATGAATGGTCTGCAAATAGTGTTGAAGAATGCTTGTATGTGCTGTTATAAGTGCACCAAGTCGGAGTTTTCAGTGTAAAAACACAGACGCCGAGCGAAAGTTAGCACTGCTACCCAAACAAACCGCGCAGAGAGGAGAGCGTGTAAAAGAGCCGTCCCGCAGACTGTAACTCACCGCGATGAGAGTGCTGCTCCTCTGCTCGGCGCTCGCGCTCGAGTCGGGCTCTTGTTGCTTGCTTTGCTGCTTGCTGTTGCCGGATTTCTTGCCCCGCTGATCTAAACTCCGCTGGTACAGACTCAGCGTCTCCCGGCGGTCCAGCTCCAGCTGCTCGGCGTGCGCTTGATGGTATCGGCCCTCGCAGTTGACGTGGTGCCGCCGGCAGCCCTCGATCCGCTGCCGCAGCCGCTCCACCACCGTGCTGTGCTTCGGTATGCCCACGTTACCGCCGCCGCCGGCGCTGCTGCCGGTTGCATTAATGGAGTTTAAGTTGACGTTACTGTTATTAATGCAAATACCGCCGCCGGTCGGTACGGCAGCGGGGCTGGCAAAATCCCCCATCATCTGTGATTCGGGAAGAACTTTGTCAAGCCCCCCTGACTCTCTCTTTCTCCCCTCTCCAAAGCGGGGCAGAAGTCCGCTTCGCCAGGGAGGCAGATACAGTGAAATTGTGGAGAAAGAAGCGTTTAAATGAGTGTAAATCCCTCCTCCGGGAGGATCGCTGTGTCAACCATTCAAAGAAAACCGTGCGGGACCGGGTCTGTTACTCTCTCGCCTCTACTGGAGCTCCATCAAACATCCGGATGTTACTCGCAACCATCACGCGTAAGCGCCGCTGCTGCGCGCTCGTCGTTTTATTGTGTTGTCCTTTTGAAAAAAGTTTTGCCGTCTGCTGCGAACAGGCTCCGGAGTTGTTTCGTGAACTTGCATTTCATTAGTGTGGCCGGCGAAACCCTCCCCGTGCTCGAACAAGGAGTGTAGTTTCTTAAAGTCCTGAAGGCTGGAGAGGAAATCCTACAGTCGCCAGTGTGTACGGCAGCTGCCACCATCACAATAATCAAGCGCTCCCCTCCTCCATGCTAGCGGAGTGATATCAGGACAACAGCCGAGCGAAGAGCAGCCACCAGCCTGCGAGCAGCACGCCAGCTCCGCGCAAAACACGGCGCGGAATCTAGTGCGCTGGACGCGGACTCAATATTGACTTCAGGAGAGGTGACTGATAGAGCGGTGTAAACGCTTTACCGGCGGGTTGCGGTACTGCATCTGATACTCACGAGGTCATGAGAGTACAAAGCGCTTTCTATCTATCGGACTGGTGAGGTATTACGGGGAAACATATTTTTACACTATAAACACGTACAAAAATAAAATAAAAATGTATTAGAAAAATTTAGAAATATAGAAAAAATAATGCAAATAATATAAAATATTGTTAAAAATAAATATTTGTAAAATATTGAAATTGAAGATATTTTAAGTATCATTAATATTATTATTACTTAAAAAATAATGTCCTTCTGTGGGTTTTAGGTTCATCTCAGTGGTTCTCTGGAGTTTTAAAGTTTTTAAAAGGTTCTTCTGATCAGAGTATTGGTTACTGTGTTCTTTAACGTACAGCAAAGATGGTTTTCTAAAGAACCGGAAAAGCAGCTTTCCAGAACCTACAATACAACACCTGACTGTAAAACAGTTTTGTTGTTGTTGTTTTTTTTTCTGATGTTGTTGTTGTTAGTTTATGTTTTAGTTTTTTTGGTTAATTTTAAGAGTGAAGTGTATAATTCTATTCATTCAATCACTCATTCATGCCCTTTTCCTTTCCTAAACAAAATAAATAATTTTTTTAAACACCCATGTGTATAGTCCATGTGTTTGCTGATACAGTTTGTGTGGAGCAAACTTGTGTTAGTTTTAAAAAGCTTTATTTCCACAGATTGTCCACTCATCTATTGCCAGCGAGAGCTCTCTGCATTTCATGGTTATTTTGAAAGGTATTGCCCCTGCACTTGAGCAAACTTTTCTTATGTGGCATGTGTGCAGAAGATAATACACACATCTTAAGAAGTAACAGAAGAAAGTAACAGGATCAGGTGAGGCCCCTGAAGCACTGGCTGCAGTCAGTAAATGATGATAAGGGGGCTGGCCGGTTTTGTAGGTAGGTGTGTGTGTGTGAGAGAGAGAGAGAGAGAGAGAGTGAGTGAGTAATTGTGAAAAAGTGCTGCTGCCCAGTCTGGTTTGCTGAGTGAGGCTAAAACGAATTGCAAACACATTCATTCTTTCTCTCTCTCTCTCTCTAGCTCATATACACAGATACAGTCAAGGCCAAAAGTTTGTGAACACCCTGTATTTTGCTGGGACTATACTGGACCCGTGTCTCTAGGCCATCAAGATCAGCCTTTCTCCTGTTTTAATTGTATATAATAAAGTCTACGAGACAGACTCTTTTAATTTTTTGTTATTATCTTTGCTCAAACTAGCAGTAACGCTAGACGGCTTTCATATTTTAGATGAGAACTGAGGATGTTAGCAGAATATTGAATTTGAATTGATGCAATTCAGTTTTTTGGTAATCATGAATGGTTCCATGGTCTCACGCTTATTTGTCTTTTTTGATGCACAAACAAAACAACACATTTCTGAGCATTTTTTGGTATTGCATTAAAGAAAAGTGCAGTGAAAATTAAATCAGGGGAACACTTTAAGAGAAGATTCTTATTGGTGAAGAATAATATATGAGAGGCCCAGGAACCAAATGTTTATTTGCCCTCTTGTGTCCATCAAGGAAACGAGTGAGCAAAATGCTTTTGGTGTAAATCTCTGCCTCATGGAGCAATTCTTGGAAAAAAAGCAGTAGGTCTATTACTTTCAAAATATAGGAATATATAAATAACACATCCTCCCAGGTTTAGGACTCTCTGTACTCTCTGGAACAGTTGATATACATATACTTACATAGTTGTTGGAACTGCTCTTTAGGGTCTGTGCTATTGGTTTGTTTTTCTTCTGGATCTTTTACGTGGTATAACAGCTACAGAACTCAATAAGATCTGAACAAACAGGTGTGGTGAACAGTTCCCCTTATCTGAAACATGCTTTACACCATGCACTGTGCTTATAATAGACACAGAACAGCGTAACTTCTGTAAACAAGCATTTTCTCTAAAGTTTGTTATTAAAAACCAGGTTGTTACTTATGTCACGTACAAACAATTCAGCACCCATTACCAAAAATTGCTTTAGTTATGCAACAGTCACAAAGTTACCAGAGTTGTAATTGTTGTAATTGTTTATTGTTTGATCACCATAATATTTTATGAATATGTAGAAATACTGGAAGCAACGAAACAAAAGCACCATGGAGCGATGTTGTTGTTGTTTTAAGTCTGTCTCTAATGGATTTCAAGCTGTAACATTTATGAATCACCCTACAAATATAAAATGTGACCCTAAGCGCTTCTCCTACAACACTCATATTCATCAGGAACTATTTTTACTCTTAATCTATTTCCTTCCTCTTGAATCTCTATAAATATCTTGATTGTTTCGATTATCTTGCAACAGTACAACTTTTGTTCAAAATGTAGTAGTCAGTAAGGTTTTTAAAAAAAGTATCATTAAAGGGGGGGTGAAATGCTCGTTTTCACTCAATATCCTGTTAATCTTGAGTACCTATAGAGTAGTACTGCATCCTTCATAACTCCAAGAAGTCTTTAGTTTTATTATATTCATAAGAGAAAGATAGTCTGTACCGATTTTTCCCAGGCGGCAAGGAACTCGACCGGAAGTTGAAGTTGTAGCAGAACTTCACTTGTGTTAGCATTCCCATTGACTCCCATTCATTTTGGCGTCACTTTGACAGCGAATAACTTTACATCTGAGGCGTTTAAAGTCTCCGTTTGTCCATTATTTATTTCTAAAGATACACGACAAAGTATAAAGGGCTCCATTGTCTTCTATGTTACATTATGGCCCCGTAGAAACAGTTTTTGTAAAAAATAGGCTAACGATTGCGTCACAACCACGCGACTCTCTGTCACATTACCGTAAAGACAGGAGGAGAAGCTCGCAGGCAATTAACTTAATATGGCATACTAGCGTTACATTTTAAAATACTATACAAAATAATTAATCATAATACTTACTCCTGCTCACTCACGACAAAGAACTTCCTGCTCAAGCTCGCCGTCTCTGCAAGATTAACGATGGCAGTTTGCACGCACAGCTACTAGAAGATTTACATCTGTCAGACAGGTTGCTGACTTCGTCAAGCTTCTTTTGAGTCTGCGCGTCAGAAAAGGAAGTGCTAAAAAACGCAAAAATGGGCTTCAATTGTCACAGTTGAGTTCCAATGGGGTCGCTGTGTCCATTTCTTTTACTGTCTATGATTTTTCCCGGAAAAACACGACCGGCTGGAGGCGTGACGTGTGGGCGGAGCTAAAGAATCACGAGCGCCAGTAGGCTTTTGCATTGAGAGCGTTTGGAAGCTGTGACACCGTGAGGACAAAACCAACCAAAACAAACCATGGCTAACAGTCAGATTCAGCGTATATTTATGATCCAGAATCAGATCCAGAGGCTGAAATTTAACAAGAGCAGCATCAGCAACAACGTCTCTATGTGGTATGTACTGAAACTGTATATATTTGCTTAGGCGGTTTTGGAAAAGGACTAAGTTCCACTTTGTCGTCTTTTTTTTTTTTTTTTTTTTTTTTTTTTAAGCTGTACATGTGGAAAGTGCAGTTTGATGACAACATCGCATGTTGTTTACTTGATGTGCTTACGCGCCGATAGCTAAGTTAACAACACAGAGATATTTGAAGCAGTTTTACTCGTGCAGTTTGATGACAACATCGCATGTTGTTTACTTGTGCTTACACGCCGATAGCTAAGTTAACAACACAGAGATATTTGAAACAGTTTTACTCACCGCCTGTGGTTCCAACACACGATCGTGACCCTTTCTCGTTGGGACTGCATTATCCTTAAGAAATAAACGATGTGCAAATCCGGCGTCAAACTGGGCCTTGTTTATAAAACAAGCATCTTCGAAATTCAGGGAACAAACAAAAACACTTGCACAACTCCGTTGATGCTCTGTGAAAATAAACTCCATCCACTGGTCCCTTAATGCTGTTTCTCTTTTGGTAATCTGTGCAGGGTTGTCTTGCCCTGGCAACCAAAAACAAACTCCTTTTGTGACATTTCGCAACGCTCTCGCTCTGATCAGTGAATGTGTCTGCTCTGCTATACGGGAGCGCGCGCTCTTCCGGCAGACGTGCCCTCAGGACCCATATAAGGAAATTCCGCTCCATCTAACGTCACACAGAGCCATACTCGAAAAAAACTTTCCGAAACTTGTGACAAACCGGAAGGAGTATTTTTGGAACAGAAATACTCCTTCAAACGTACAACTTAATTTTTGAAACTTTGTCCATGTTGCATGGGAATCCAACTCTTTAACAGTGTAAAAAACTCAGTATGCATGAAATAGCATTTCACCCCCCCCCCCCCCTTTAATACCTTTTTTAAGTAAGGAGGTATTACATTGATCAAAAGTGACAGTAAAAATGGTTATAATTTACAAAAATATATATTTCAAGTCAGCATCTTTTGAACTTTTGAAATCAAGAAAAAATGTTTTCACAAAAATATTTACATAGTTAAAGGTACAGGTTGTAGGACCTGCCACTAGAGGGCGCACTACCAAAACAATAACAATTGCGTGGTTTGATGACGCTAAGAAGTAGCGTGGAATAATGGGATTTGTTGTCTTCTACCCAACCGCTGATGGCCATAAATCAGACGGAAAGATAAATCATGGATTTAACGCGAGTTCAACGATTTGCGCTAGTAGATTACATACAAATTCAATGCAAAGACGCAATCAGACTATGGATCAGACGCGTCCTCGCGTGGGTTTAGAGACTTAATGCCCCGCGCTTGGCGTGTATGCCGCATTATACTTATGTTGTCGATCGTTATAATAGCATATTGCACACTGTTGTCATGTGGTTTCTACGTCAGTAAAGGTGGTAACTAACGTCATTGCCAGGCGATTGCACTGCCCCTTGTCACTGTTTAGAATGGGAATTTTCTGATGATTTACAAGTAGTTGAAAACATTAGAGAAATTGTTAGTAATCAGCTGGACAAAATATATAACACTAGCCTAGTGGTTTTTGTATATATTTACTGCAAATATCTTACATATTGTACCTTTAACTATATGAAATGTTTCTTGAGTGCCAAATCAGCAAATTAGAATGATTTCTGAAGGATCATGTGACACTGAAGACTGGATAATGGCTGCTGAAAATACAGCTTTGCCATCACAGTAATACATTACATATATCATATATTAAAATATAAAATCATTTTAATCTGTAATAATATTTGTAAAAAATATAAGTTTCTTGCATCATTTTAGATCTAATTAATGCAGCAGAGGAAGAGTTTAAGAGAAAATAAAAAAAAGTAAACAGTATTGTGACTGTATGAGAAATAAAATAAAAAATATATGTATTTTGTCTTGTTTTCTGGTATAAATATCCTTAATATGAGAGATATTTTGTTGTTTTCAGATAAATGAAATTTAGTGAGGATTAAAAAAAAACTTTTTGCCAATGGGATTCTTGTTTCTTGTTAGACTTCATGTTTTTTTTATTGAGAAACAAAATTAAGACGAAATACTGAAATGAAAACAACAATACTGAAAGTGTTATTAGTATTATTATTTGCAGTCCATCAAATCTTTGTGTTAGAAAAGGGGATAGACACTGAATCAGAAAAAAGAAACGAGTCATATGGTCCACAATTTCTGTGATGTTGGGAAGCATTGTAAATATTTCATGTGGTCACCCATCCATTAGAGTGCTAATACACAGAATCAATGGAGCTGATAGATTGACTATCCATGAAGAGACCAAAAGAGAGAGAGAGAATGCACAAAACAGCTTTGCTCTCTTGATTTTAATAATCCACAAGAATAATAGTACCACTGAGGGGCTACAAGTTTATTTTCACACTGAATTTTTTGAATATGTTTACATGTTGGTGAGGAAAAGACAGGGATTAATGCAAAAGAGTATATGGTTATGTATATATCTATACATGACTCCACTGAGTAGGTGGTGTGTGTGTGTGTGCTTTTTGTAGGCAGCTCCATGCTGGATACGTGACTTCCTGTGTGTAGCAACTGACATTTGTGTGGGTGTGTCAGTGTGTGTGTGTGTTAGGAGTGAGGGGGATCTCTGACTCATTCCCTTGGTATTCAAAAAAAAAGGATCCGATCTCTCAAGAAGAAGAATTAATGAGAGTTTTTTAGGACAAGAGGTTGGAGGACAAAAGAGAAAGGCTTGTGTGCAGGGGAGAAAACTGCAGAGGCAGATTACAAGAAGAAAGAGAGAAGAGAAGCTCTGACAGGTGAGCTGGCAGTCTGCAGTGTGCTGTGGATCAGTGGAAATTCTCCCAGTCACGCATCCAACATGCAGTCGCTTAATGTTCAGAGGGAGGGAGGTGTGTGGGTGTCCTTATTTCTGCACAGTCATGACTCCACACTGTCTGCTCCGCCTTGCGACCAGCCTTAAATCATAACACTTCCTACAGGCCTTAAAATCCTCAAAGAGTGTATATTACATTGGCAAAGGTGTCATTTTTTTCTTCTTGTTGGCAGTTGGTCGATATGTCTTTCAACTTGGATTTTGACACCTAGTGGTGTGGATGCAGCATCATGCACAAGCAAACAATTCGAACATGATCTTAACATGTTGGCTCTCATGAGGCAACCAATTCCATGTGGAAGAAAACTCATAAATAAATAAAACCATTTATTTGTTTGTACATAAATACATGTCTTGTAACACCACTATAATAATATGCCAAACTGTTATTGTAAATCTGCCATTAAATGCAAATGAACAAATGAATACATTAATGTTGTTGCTTTTATTTATTTGTTTATTTATCAATTTAAAGAAATACAGATATAGTAACACCACTGTAATTATTTTCAAAATTGATTGAATTACAGCAAACAAGCTGTGCTGTGGCTTTATTTATGTACACATCTTGTAGCACCACTACATTCATAATTATTAGATTAATCATATGTTGTTGTAAATCTGCCTATAGTGCAAAAATGCTTTAGAATTTAATGCTATAGAGGAGGATTCTGGACTTTTTATAAATAAATGTTTTCAAATCTAAAATTAGAAAATATTCTAATGCATGCATGTCAACAATGAAAAGAAGAAACAAAAACGGAAAAAAAATACAGTAGTTGGTGTTCTAAATCTTTTTTACACTGTCGCTTTTGCTACAGCCAAAGCATGTTTACAGTGAAGTAAACACAACATGTGTTGCGCATACACTCTCTGACCTGTGTGGAAATGCACATCGCTCCAGGATCTTGGCTGAAGAATCAATGGCAGAACAGCAGACTGCAGCAGACAGCAGAGGCGAGCAAACCACCGGCCTGTGCTTTTATCCACTCTTGTTTGCTGCCTTTTTCCTCTTTTTATTTTATTTTATAGGAAACCAAAAAAAGTGAAAAGACTGCATTTATTCCTCCAAATGTTTCTTAAAAACCTTCTGAAATCATGCAGCTTCTTTGCTCTCCACAGCATTTGAAATTACAACAAAAAGTTGCATTGATTAGAAAGATCTTTATTATGAAGCCATAGGCTACGGAAGAATTTATCACATGGCATTAAGCCTCAAACAGAAAGGATTTGATAAGTAATACTGCATTTACTCTTACCAAAACCGCAAAGCTCAACGCCAATTCATTGCAGACATGGAGTTGAAACTATATATTGCTAATATGAGACTGACTTGCAGTTCTCTTAGAGCTGTCATCTTCTAAAGCAGGAAGAAGGAGCATAAATGGCAAAAACATAACAGAGACAGCTCACATGAGACTAAGCTCTGAGATCTGTCTAGGGTCTTTACCATGGTTTGATTACACTGGAAAGACAACCTTTTCCCCTGAACACTCAAACAAAGACATTCCTTTTTCCCAAAAGAACAGATTTATGCATCTTTTGTCATCTTGACAAAAGAACTCAGGCGTGGTTGTGCTAATCATGCTAATTAAAGAAAATGAGATGCATGGAACAGTTCCCAAGATTCAACTGTCCACATGCAAATTTAATTGGCTTACAGTATGGTGAGAACTCCAACATGCTTTAAATATCTGTTTAAAATTCGGTGATGGAATAGTCATAACAAGTTCCTAGATACAGAAAAAAAAAAAATGCAGATCTGTGTCAAGAAGGCTACTTACTGTATCCTAAGTAAGTAACTGTATAATTGATGATTTTCTTTCTTCCTCTTATAAAGACTGTTTAGCATGCTTTTATGAAGCTTTTGCATATTTATTACATATTAGCTTCTGTCTAATAGCGTGAAAAAGTATGACACACTATTTTCTGCAATATGTCTGCCTTCTGTTTCGATGGATGACTAAATTTTCATTTTTTGGTGAACTGTTCCTTTAATGGGGGTTAAAGAAACCCTCATTTTGAAAACAACATTTTGTTTTGACAACTTTGTTTTCACGTATATACCAAAATCACGGTTGCAGTCACAGTAATGACTGTCCAAACCACTAATAGCTGTTTGGTTGGCCAATTAGCATTGTTATGTTGCAACCAGGTGTTTTCTCACCGACATGTGACCACTCTGTCTCTGTGAGTCGATGGCATTAGATGTAGACCGGTGTGGGCAACATGCACCTAACAATGTAAAATAAGAACATGACCTCATTTGTTTGTTTACTTGCTCAATCTTAGATGAGTGTTTTTCACATTTGACTAGTCATGGTGAGACTTGGACTCCTGGACTGTCTTTGGGCGACCCAGTGGCTAAGCATATTTTAGTACATACAAAACACAGCCTGAATTCTTCATACATGACTAAATGGGTGCTGAAAGAAAGTGATTAACGTTCAGAAAAAGTTGACTGTCAACCTCAAGCGATCAAGCTAATACGAGCTTTGTACACTTCTAGCAAAATATGTAAATTAAAGGAAGATTTAAAAAATAAAAAATTTTTTTACCTCTCCCTTCAGGACATCCAAGTAATTTTTTCATCAGAATAGATTTGGAGAAATTTAGCATCACTTGCTCACTATTGGGTCCTCTGCACTGAATGGGTGCCATCAAAATAAGAGTCCAAACAGCTGATAAAAGCATTATAAGTAATCCTCACCACTCCAGTCCATCAGTAAATGTCTCATGAAACGAGCTGTGTTTTTAATAAATAAATTCAACATAAAGACATTTTTAACTTTTAAACTGTTGCTTCCAGCTGAAATACGAGACCTCTATCTATAATATTGCTTTCTCTTGTGAAAAAGTCATCTAATCTGAATCAGAGAAGAAATGTGCACAAGTGAAAACAGTCCAAACCAGAACTAAACAATTAAGTCAGTGGATCTGATGTGAGAGGACAATCACTGGAGGAAGTGTTATTTTGGATCATGGACTCATATTTTT
>NW_020523613.1:0-22706 GCF_003368295.1 Carassius auratus
TTCTCCCTTAACACATAATGATAAGCAAGCTTTATGTGAGCTCATACAAATGTCCAGTGATAACAGTGACCATAATGTCATAAACTTTGGTCCCATTTCAGCTCCGTGTCAGACAAAGACCATTAAACCAGACGGCAACTGTTTTTTCAGATCGTTGGCACATGTGATTATGTGAAGTGAGGAGAAACACTTGAAGGTTCGCCGTGCAGTTGTGAAACATCTGAAGATGAATACTCCGCTGTTTGAGAGGTACGTGAGAAGTGAGTATTCTTCAGCAGAGGATTATCTGACACGATCTAGAATGTTTTATTCTGGCTCATGGGTAACCGAAATTGACATATTTGTTGCGGCCAATCTTTTCAAAACCACCATAATGACTTTTAATGACAGCCGATGAATGCACACAAACCTACCGAGAGGTATCCAATCAGAATGCAATTTATCTGAAACACTGTAACCGTAATCATTATGAAGTTGTGACATGTGTTAAGCACAGGGATCGAGAGAGTGTTTGTGCAGGAGCATGTGGAAATGTGGTGTCAAATGAGGTCAGCAAACCATGTCTGCGCAAAAGAAAGGTAAGCGATGCTGCAGAATGTTGTCCAAACAAAGGACATCGGGAGAGATATCGCAACGACAGTGAGTACAGACAAAAAAAGCTGAAGCACGAGAGGTCAAAATATGGTAACGACCCCGATTACAGACAGAACAAAATTGAGTATGACAAAACTAAATATAGTAGAGATAAATATTACAGGGATAAAAAAAAAGAAATGCTTCGTGATAAATATCTAAAAAATTTTGATAATCATTTATCAAAGTGTGAACGTTCTAAGGCCAAGTACTCAAGCAATATTAATTTCCAAAAACGTGTTTGCCAGTATTCTCGATTGAAATATAAATATAATGTCTCTTTTCAGGCAAATGTATGCGAATATTCAAAGAAAAAATATCTGCAAAACCTGGCCTTCAAAGCAAGAGTGTGTGAGTATTCAAAGAAAAAATATCTGCAAAACCTTGCCTTCAAAGCAAGAGTGTGTGAGTATTCAAAGAAGAAATATCTGCAAAACCTGGCCTTCAAAGCAAGAGTGTGTGAGTATTCAAAGAAGAAATATCTGCAAAACCTGGCCTTCAAAGCACGAGTGTGTGAGTATTCAAAGAAGAAATATCTGCAAAACCTGGCCTTCAAAGCAAGAGTGTGTGAGTATTCAAAGAAAAAATATCTGCGAAACCTGGCCTTCAAAGCACGAGTGTGTGAGTATTCAAAGAAAAAATATCTGCGAAACCTGGTCTTCAAAAGAAGAGTGCGTGAGTATTCTGTGATGAAATACCATAAAGATGTGAACTTCCGTGTGCGTACAATACAAAAAGGTTGTGAAAAGTATGCAAGAAAGAAGGAACGACAAGACATTGATGTTGCTATTGATCATTTTATGCAAGAAATTAGCAGTGGTCCAGAGTTTGTTTGCTGTGTCTGTCACCGTTTACTTTTCAGAAAGCAGGTTGTTGAATGTAGAAGACAATGCTATGAAGACAAAGGTGTAAAAGTTGCTGCTTTGGGGAGAAAATGTATCACAACCAGGTATGTTCATGTCTGTGATCAAAAGTGTGAAGGAACTTCTGCTCATTCCTCAGGTTGCAAATTATGGATCTGTGTAACGTGCCATCGAAAAATCCTTTGTGGACAACTGCCCGAAGAGAGCGTTGCTAACAACATGCATTTGGTGGACGTTCCAAATCAACTGAAATGTCTCAACTCTTTGGAACAACATCTCATTTCACGTAACATTCCTTTTATGAAATTACTGTGTCTTCCTCGTGGTAAACAACATGGATGCCATGGCCCTGTAGTCTGCGTCCCAGTAAATGCCACAGATGTGTCCAATATCCTTCCACGAAATGAATGTGATGACAAGATGATAAGGATCAAACTGAAACGCAAGTTAACCTACAAAGGGCATTATGAGTACAAGTATGTACACACTGATCGTGTTCGAAATGCTCTGAAATATTTGATCAGGTTCAATAAGTGGTTCAGTGATGTGGAGTTTAATCGGCAGTGGATCAACTCTTTGAACGAACCCGAAGAAAATGTTGTAGATGGAATGGAGCAACAAGACGTAGTTGAAAAGATTGATGATGAAAATAACACTGATGAACAGCAAGAGGAAGACCTTACCTACATCAAAGAACAAAGTGGTCTTTTGTCAGATACGTCATTGCAACCTGTGGACATCGGTTCAGAAGTAATTGATCAGCATTTCCAGGATGTATTAAATCTGGCACCTGCTGAAGGTAACAGTCCTGTTAGTTTGTTATCCGATAGGTCTAACGAGGCAAAATGTTTCCCTGTTCTGTATCCAACTGGTGGTCCAACATTTCATGATAAGAGGGAGGTAAAAATAACATTGTCGAGATACTTGAATGCAAGAATCCTCAATGCGGATGGACGTTTTGCACAAAGCACAGACTTCATTTTCTATGCACAGTATCTGTCGGAGATTGATCAAGTTGTATCCAATGTTTCAATTGCTTTGCGCAAAGGATCTGAGAAGAGTTTGTTGACTGAAGTGACATCAGATGTACTAACAAACCCAGACTCGTTATCTAAAATCTTGAATTTTGATGAAGGATACAAGTTTTTGAGACCAATCCGTGGAACACCTCCATATTGGCAGTCTACTCAAAAGGACCTTTTTGCACTTGTAAGACAGCTAGGTATTCCAACTTTCTTTGCATCCTTTAGTTCTGCGGATCTCAGATGGCCAGAAATGATTAGTACCATAATCAAACAAGAAGGGAAAAATGTGAAAGCAGATGAACTTGACTGGTCTGAAAAATGTGGATTGATTAGACGAAACCCAGTGACTGCAGCAAGAATGTTTGATCATAGATGGCATTGTTTTCTGAGAGATGTAATCATGTCTTCAGCTCAACCGATCGGCAAGATAGTAGATTACTTTTATCGTGTAGAGTTTCAACAGCGTGGATCTCCTCATGTTCACTGTCTGTTTTGGGTTGAAAATGCCCCAACGTTAAATGAAGACAATGAAGAAAACGATGGTTTGGTTTCTAGTTTCATTGATCGTTACATCACTTGTGAGACCCCAAGCGAGGATGAAACTGAACTGTTTGAGATTGTCAACGGTGTTCAGAAGCACAGTGTCAGACATTCAAAGACATGTCGTAAGAAAAAGACAGTTTGCAGATTTAACTTTCCACGACCCCCATCAAGCCGTACATTTATTACAAGAGGTGGTAGTCGAGACGATTTGAAAAGTGGTGACGGAAAAGATACTGCACGTACAGTTTTAGAAAAAGTGAAAAAGGCTTTAACAGCTTCTGATATGGATTATGACTCAGCTGATGCATTTTTTGAATCCATTGGTATTAACCAAGCTCTCTTTGAGAAAGTGTATGCACAGTGTTCCAAAAAGAAATCCGTTGTACTGAAAAGAAGTCCAAAAGATGTCTGGGTGAACCAGTATAATAAACATTTACTGCGTGCCTGGAAAGGCAACATGGATATCCAGTACGTCACTGATGCTTACTCTGTAGTGGTTTACATTATCAGTTACATCACAAAAGCAGAACAAGAAATGGGATTGTTGCTGCAACGTGCGCAAAACGAAGCCATGAATGGAAACCTTGAAGCGAGATCATCACTGAAGATGCTTGGTAGTGTATATCTTCACAACAGAGAAGTTTCTGCTCAAGAGGCTGTTTATCGTCTGACCGGTATGCACTTGAAGGAATGTTCTCGTAAAGTCCAGTTTATTCCAATTGGATTGAATCCTGTAAAGATGAGTTTGCCTCTTCGTGTCATCAAAAACAAAGTTGATCAGTCTGGTGAAGAAGCTAGCTTTTGGATGACTAGTCTGGTTGACCGATACAAGAATAGGCCAAACACGGAAGAGTTTGAGATTCAATGTCTTGCAAGTTTTTGCTCTGAAAACAGGATCTTGTCGAAATCGGAGGTTTCTTCACAAAAGAAGTCTTCTGAAGACAGGGTGATCAAGCTTAACAACGACTGTGGTTATATGATGAAGAGAACTCGAACTGACCCTGCTGTTGTTCGATATCCGAGATTTTCTCCCAAAAAAGATCCAGAAAAGTACTTTCATTCATTGTTGCAACTTTTCTTGCCACATTATGAAGATTGCCAGCTCAAACCTGAGAGTTTTACCACTTATGAGGAATTCTACAACAGTGGTGCTGTGAAATGTGGGAGAAATGTGACTCAAGTCAAATGTATTGTTGATGCTAATCGAGCACTCTTCGAAAAGGAAAGTGACAAAATTGATCGAGCTCAACAGCTTTTGGAGCAAGGTGTTGATTTGGAAGATGCTTGGGCTGCCTTATGTCCTGAAACTGAAAAGGAACGTCACGAATGCTTAGAACTAAGGAAGAGTAATACAATTCCTGATGAAGATGATTCGCAGTGTTCTATTCCAGATCTTGTAGCGAACCCTCGAACTCCATACAGTATTGAAACCAATCAGGCTGGAATGTCTAGAGAAGAGGCATTATGTTTACTTCGATCATTAAATGCACAACAATCTGCAATCTTTTACAAAGTACGGAAATGGTGTTTAGAGAAACTTCTTGGTGAAAACCCTGAACCATTTCACTTGTTTGTCACTGGTGGAGCGGGCACAGGCAAGAGTCATTTAATCAAAGCGATCTACTATGAATCCTCCAGACTTTTATCTCAGCTGTCCGAAAACCCTGATGATAGAAGTGTGATTTTAACTGCGTCAACCGGAGTGGCCAGTTTTCAAATTGGTGCTTCTACAATCCATAATACCTTTTCCATAGGTGCCAATGTCAAACTGCCATATCAGCCCCTAAGTGATGACAAAATCAATTCACTGCGTGCAAAACTGGGAGGTTTGCAGATTCTGATCATTGATGAGGTGTCTATGGTTGACCATCACCTTTTGTCTTATGTTCATGGTAGATTGAGACAAATTAAGCAAACTGGTGACTACTCCATTTTTGGAAGAGTCAGTTTGGTCTGTGTTGGTGATTTTTATCAGCTACCGCCAGTCAAGGGAATTCCCCTGTACGTTGATCCAAAAGGAGTGAATCTTTGGGATACCAACTTTGAAATTGCTGAACTAACACAAGTTGTCAGGCAACAAGATGCATCTTTTGCTGAAATGTTAAATCGTCTGAGAGTTCATAAAAAGAACGAAACTCTAAGCCCAAATGACATCAACATGTTGAAGCAACGTGAAACTGGTGAAGAATGCGATGCTATTCATATATTCCCTACAAATGCTCAGGTTGATGAGTACAATATACAGAAACTTAATGAGCGTTGTCCTGAGGCAATCACTATTCACGCTAGAGACTTTGCTAGAAATCCAGAAACTGGAAGAATAGAAAGGAAAGTTGGATTTCATGCTAAAGTTTTCAACTCATGTTTGGACAAATGTGTTTCCTTGGGTGTTGGTGCCCGAGTAATGCTTAGGAAAAATGTTGATGTTTCTGATGGACTTGTCAATGGAGCCTGTGGCACAGTTGTCCACATAAGCAGAAAACAAAGACGTGATGATGATGAAGATGATGACTTCCCATCAGCTATCCATGTTGAATTTGATGATCCAAATGTTGGTAAAGTTCAGAGATCGAAGCTGCGACAGAAATATTCTCCAAATTCAACTGTTATTGAAGTGGAAGAAGATCAAGTCTCAAACGATGGTGGTTTAAGACGTCAGTTTCCACTTAAATTGGCATGGGCATGCACCGTTCATAAAGTGCAAGGACTCACAGTAGATCAAGCGGTCGTCTCACTTGACAAGGTATTTTCTCCGGGACAAGCATATGTTGCACTGAGTCGTGTGAGAACCCTCGATGGACTAATAATTAATAACTTCAAAGACTCTGTCATATATTGTAATGAGAAAATTGACTCCGCTATGAAAAACATGCCCCGACTTACTTTAGAAAATTACAGTTTTGTAAAGACACCTGGCGTGTTTACAATTGCTCTTCATAATGTACAAAGTCTTCGAGCTCATGTTCAAGATCTTCAAGTTCACAGACAGATAATGAATGCAGATTGCATTGGTTTAACTGAAACGTGGCTAAAAGTTGAAGACCAAGTACAGATTCCAGGATTTGTTTTTAAGAGCAATCCAAGAGCTAAATGTTATGACAACAGTACTCCACTTTTCACTGATTTAAAACAACAAAGAGGAGGTGGAGTTGGACTATTCTGTTGTGAAAGCATTCATTTTAATGTCAGGGTTCCAGAACCTTGTAACTTGGAATGTCTATACTTTGCAGTTCCACATCTAAGTTTGAATGCTGCTTTGCTGTACAGACCTAATTCATATCCACTTAATCTGTTTCGACAAAATATATTGCATGCTATTGATGAGCTGGAGAAACAGTCAGGAAAGAAAGTGATTATGGGAGACTTCAATGAGGACATCTTGACATCATCTACAATTGGTACACTAATGGAACTACATGGATACAGTCAACATGTGCAACACCCTACCACTGAAAAAGGTACACTGATAGACCATGTCTATGTTAAAGATGCAGATAATGTCTCTGTTGAAATTGTGCAAACGTATTACAGTTACCACCAAGCAGTCCTTATTTCACTGAGGTAAAAATTAATGTGTGTGATTATGTAATGAAATCTCTATAACCTGCATTATTTGTTTCTTGTCTGTGCTCTTACTTGTTCAATGTTCATCCTGAGCTTCCAACTGGCATACAACTGCAGGGCAAGTGTACAACTGGAGACGGTATGTTCTAAGTCTATCTATATCTAAATGAATAACTCTTATAATGATCCATCAGTTGAATATGTACAGCTGTTCCATGTTATGATTGAAGTATTATCTGAAGGTAATCCATTTTATCAATGCAACACTCTGAAATGAGAATTGTATCACTGTATTGTCTGTTCTGTTTTTGTGTCCATACGATATGAGTGCTATCCTGAGATTCCAACATGGTCAGAGTCCAGTTAATCCAGCCTGTAATTCAAACAAGTGATCATCATTTTCAACGCAACATCTCCCATAATTGCTCTTCTTTCTTGAGCTAGTAAGCTTCACCCAGCCAAGGTAACTGTAGTATTTACTTTGTATTCATCTTAATGCTTTATTATTATTATTATTATTATTATTATTATTATTATTATTATTATTATTATTATTATTATTATTATTATTTTAATTCTGCTTAAATTCTCAGTTTTGAGAGATTTATTTTTAACTGACATTTAATCCATAATCTAATTTCAGTCATTCTAAGCCATCCAAATCATAATGGATGCTTCCAAACATTATAGGAAGCATCCACAAAGACTGCCTGCATCCATCCATCTGTCTCCTAATATCACAATTAAGTCAATAGAACAACACAAAATTGGTAAGTAGACTCAGTTGTGCATGATTACACAAGCAGAATAAAGGCATGGTTAAATCAATCAACTATATGCAAGCACATCTACAAGTCATCTTTTTAGACGTATGAAATGCACAAGTCAGAATTTCTCCCATACAAGAGATTCTGTACTCCATCCAACACCATAATTATGTACCTCAATAACTTTCTTACTGAAGAAAACAACTGATGAAAATGTAAATGTAGTAGTGTCAGAATAAAACCGTGTTCAGGCACCGTTTCACCTAATAGCAATATATTTTCAGGTTTGTGCATCAACTAACTACTAACTACTGTCAAAGGTAAGTGCGCAGATGTCTACATATTTCACTAAATGTATCAGATGTGCAAACACTTTATCAATCAGTTAATGTTCCATGACTGTATCTTCAGATTTCTGCAATGTTACACTTCAAACTTCCGCCTTATCCATTATGATTCTCTGCTCCACGAACTGTTTTTATGAAGAGGCACACAACCAATCAAAAGGTAAATTAATATATCTGCAATACTCAAATTGACTCATTTCTTAAAGCAGTCTTTCACCTGTTGATACATTTTCAGGTTTGTGCAATACGTTACACTTCAAACTTCCGTCTTATCCGCTATGATTCTCCACCCCATGAACTGTTTTTATGAAGAGGCACACAACCAATCAAAAGGTAAATTCATATATCTGCAATACCCAAATTGAATCATTTCTTAAAGCAGTCTTTCTCCCGTTGATACATTTTCAGGTTTGTGCATGAAAACCCAATATCTCCTGTCCACTACTCCCAAAAGGTGAGTGTACAGATTGCTAAATGGTTTTTGTTGTGCAAACAATTTAATTATCAAGAAGTTAATCTTCCATGAATGCATTTTCAGATTTCTGCAATTTACTACACATCAAACTTCCTTCTCCAATATGACTCTCCACCCCATGAACTGTTTTTATGAAGAGGCACACAACCAATCAAAAGGTAAATTCATATATCTGCAATAGGCCAATTGATACATTTCTTAAAGCAGTCTTTCACCTGTTGATACATTTTCAGGTTTGTGCATGAAAACCCAATATCTACGGTCCACTACTCCAAAAAGGTGAGTGTGCAACTAACACAGACATCTGAACAATGTTTCAGTTGTGTTAATGTTCCATGACACTATTTTCAGATTTCTGCAATGTTACACTTCAAACTTCCGCCTTATCCATTATGATTCTCGGCTCCACAAACTGTTTTTATGAAGAGGCACACAACCAATCAAAAGGTAAATTAATACATCTGCAATACTCAAATTGACTCATTTCTTAAAGCAGTCTTTCTCCCGTTGATACATTTTCAGGTTTGTGCATGAAAACCCAATATCTACGGTCCACTACTCCAAAAAGGTGAGTGTGCAACTAATATAGACATCTGTACAATGTTTCAGTTGTGTAAACCCTATCAATCAGTTAATGTTCCATGACTGTATTTTCAGATTTCTGCAATATGTTAAACTTCAAACTTCCGCCTTATCCATTATGATTCTCCGCTCCATGAACTGTTTTTATGAAGAGGCACACAACCAATCAAAAGGTAAATTAATTTATCTGCAATAGTCCAATTGATTCATTTCTTAAAGCAGTCTTTCACCTGTTGATACATTTTCAGGTTTGTGCATGAAAACCCAATATCTACGGTCCACTACTCCAAAAAGGTGAGTGTGCAACTAACACAGACATCTGAACAATGTTTCAGTTGTGTTAATGTTCCATGACACTATTTTCAGATTTCTGCAATGTTACACTTCAAACTTCCGCCTTATCCATTATGATTCTCGGCTCCACAAACTGTTTTTATGAAGAGGCACACAACCAATCAAAAGGTAAATTAATACATCTGCAATACTCAAATTGACTCATTTCTTAAAGCAGTCTTTCACCTGTTGATACATTTTCAGGTTTGTGCATGAAAACCCAATATCTACGGTCCACTACTCCAAAAAGGTGAGTGTGCAACTAACACAGACATCTGAACAATGTTTCAGTTGTGTTAATGTTCCATGACACTATTTTCAGATTTCTGCAATGTTACACTTCAAACTTCCGCCTTATCCATTATGATTCTCGGCTCCACAAACTGTTTTTATGAAGAGGCACACAACCAATCAAAAGGTAAATTAATACATCTGCAATACTCAAATTGACTCATTTCTTAAAGCAGTCTTTCTCCCGTTGATACATTTTCAGGTTTGTGCATGAAAACCCAATATCTACGGTCCACTACTCCAAAAAGGTGAGTGTGCAACTAATATAGACATCTGTACAATGTTTCAGTTGTGTAAACACTATCAATCAGTTAATGTTCCATGACTGTATTTTCAGATTTCTGCAATATGTTAAACTTCAAACTTCCGCCTTATCCATTATGATTCTCCGCTCCATGAACTGTTTTTATTAAGAGGCACACAACCAATCAAAAGGTAAATTAATTTATCTGCAATAGTCCAATTGATTCATTTCTTAAAGCAGTCTTTCACCTGTTGATACATTTTCAGGTTTGTGCATGAAAACCCAATATCTACGGTCCACTACTCCAAAAAGGTGAGTGTGCAACTAATATAGACATCTGTACAATGTTTCAGTTGTGTAAACACTATCAATCAGTTAATGTTCCATGACTGTATTTTCAGATTTCTGCAATGTTACACTTCAAACTTGCACCTTATCCATTAAGATTCTCCACTCCATGAACTGTTTTTATGAAGAGGCACACAACCAATCAAAAGGTAAATTAATATATCTGCAATACTCAAATTGACTCATTTCTTAAAGCAGTCTTTCACCTGTTGATAAATTTTCAGGTTTGTGCATCAAAACCCAATATCTCCTGTCCACTACTCCCAAAAGGTGAGTGTACAGATTGCTAAATGGTTTTTGTTGTGCAAACACTTTAATTATCAAGAAGTTAATTTTCCATGAATGCATTTTCAGATTTCTGCAATTTACTACACATCAAACGTCCTTCTCCAATATGACTCTCCACCCCATGAACCGTTTTTATGAAGAGGCACACAACCAATCAAAAGGTAAATGAATATATCTGCAATACTCAAATTGACTCATTTCTTAAAGCAGTCTTTCACCTGTTGATAAATTTTCAGGTTTGTGCATCAAAACCCAATATCTCCTGTCCACTACTCCCAAAAGGTGAGTGTACAGATTGCTAAATGGTTTTTGTTGTGCAAACACTTTAATTATCAAGAAGTTAATTTTCCATGAATGCATTTTCAGATTTCTGCAATTTACTACACATCAAACGTCCTTCTCCAATATGACTCTCCACCCCATGAACCGTTTTTATGAAGAGGCACACAACCAATCAAAAGGTAAATGAATATATCTGCAATACTCAAATTGACTCATTTCTTAAAGCAGTCTTTCACCTGTTGATAAATTTTCAGGTTTGTGCATCAAAACCCAATATCTCCTGTCCACTACTCCCAAAAGGTGAGTGTACAGATTGCTAAATGGTTTTTGTTGTGCAAACACTTTAATTATCAAGAAGTTAATTTTCCATGAATGCATTTTCAGATTTCTGCAATTTACTACACATCAAACTTCCTTCTCCGCTATGATTCTCCACCCCATGAACTGTTTTTATGAAGAGGCACACAACCAATCAAAAGGTAAATGAATATATCTGCAATACTCAAATTGACTCATTTCTTAAAGCAGTCTTTCACCTGTTGATACATTTTCAGGTTTGTGCAATGCGTTACACTTCAAACTTGCACCTTATCCATTATGATTCTCCACTCCATGAACTGTTTTTATGAAGAGGCACACAACCAGAAGTTGATACTAATTTGACTTAACTTTTCTGCTTCCCTTTCTAACAGTGAATACAAAATCATTGTTCAAGTATCTTCAGAAAATGTCCCGGCAAAACTCTAAACCGATGCAGGCAGTCAATAGTCAAAGATATCACAAATGCATAACCACAAAAGTAACACAATTCTATATGAAATGTTGGATGGATGGCTTGTATTATATTTGGCCTATGTACAGCAAACTTAGATGCCAGCCAAAGGAGGATGGCTTGCCCCTGCTGAGTCTGGTTCCTCCCAAGGTTTCTCCCTATACCTCTCTGCTGATGATCCTCTTCACTAATTTAGGGAGTTTTTCCTTGCCACTGTTGCCTTCTGGCTTGCTCACTGGGGTTTTAAGGCACAATATTTTCAATGTAAATTGTTTGTAAAGAACAATAAATACATGATGAATTAGAATATACTTTTGTCCTTGCTTTCATAAACTTTAATGTAGTCTTTCAATGTCCTTTTTTTTGTTTACTGATCTACATTTAATTTTATGTAGAATTTGTTTAATATATATTATTTGACATCTCCGAGCACAATTCATATGACACGGTGTTACATAGAGAACACATGATAATGGATAAAATGATATAGTAGTCATTTTCTTTGCATTCAGGTTATTTCATTTGTACTATGAAATCTGGAATTGAAAGAAACTGGAATTGGAGAAAATAGTTAAAGTGATTATATTTAGTGTACACAACACAAGTATTCATGCTGTAAGGCTTAATTGATGATCCCATTTAAGTGTCTTGAGTGTCTTTTTTTTTTCTTATTTTTTTTTTTTTGATTCTCAATGAAACCAACAAACATAAAATGCTTTCTTATGGTATAAAATGGCAGGAGTTGACCCACTAAGTGCACATTATTTTTGTTCATAACTGTCAATTTAACAAGTATAAAACTTAGTGGAAATGTTGCAAAGATGTCCCCGTATTGTTGATCAGATGTTCTATTATTATGTCACCCCACAGAAGAATTGAAACCCTTTACCTCATCTGTGAGAGCACAATTCTTCTCATACAATGAAACATATGGCACACATATACTATAATGCTGAAGATATCTTTTTATATAAAAAGGAACACCAATGAAGCATAAACTTGCATGCTAACAAATAATGTTTTTGAAGCATAGTGTAGAGCAAGAAGAGCAAATATGGCAACAGTATAATATACATAAAAAACAAGATCAGAAGTAGAGACGTTCAAAAATGAACAAAAATAAAATCCTCATAAAATCCAACATCTGGAACAAACACAATATTGACCACCCTGGATTTGAAGCCCCAACCTTAGAGGGTTGAAACCAGCAGCTTAGAAGAGTGCACCACTCAGTCAATGCACATCACAGCATACTGTATAAGAGAGGTTAAGGTGTGAGAATGATCTCAAAACTTAGAAATCAAACAGAACATCAGATGAGAAACACCAAAACACATTCTTGATTCAATGTGAACACAGAGAAAATCCAATGGCTTGAACAGAGGCAACATTAACCACCCTGGATTCGAACCTATGACCTTTTGGGTTTGGGACCACGACCTTAGCATAGTGAGCCACATTAGTTGATGCACATTTGACATGCCACATAAGAGAGGTTAAGGTGTGAGAATGATCTCAAAACTTCAAAATCAAACAGAGATTCCGATGAGAAAGACCAAGAAAATATTCTTGATTCAACACACAGAAAATCCAATGGCTTGAACAGAAACAACCTTGACCACCCTGGATTCGAACCCACGACCTCTTGGGTTTGGGACCAGTGCCTTAGCAGAGTGCGCCACATTAGTTGACACACAGTTCACATGGCACAGAAGAGTAGTTAAGGTGTGAGAATTAACTCTAAAAAGCCCGAAGCAGCATTTTAGCCAGATTAGCATGCTACGCTAAAAATGCTAACGTTGCTCAAAGTTAACCAGATAGCTCAAGAGACCCATTAGAGTCAATAGAAATGTGTTAGCATTTTAGCTAATTAGCATGCTAAGCTAATTAGCATAAATCAACAAGCACAGGCACGGTCAACTTCAGAGCTGTACATGTCAGGAACGGGAGTGAATATCAAAAATCTGTTCAGTCATTTCTGTCAGGCCCGGTCTGAACTTCATCTGATAAAATTTTGGACAAAATTGAACAAGATTTCAGGGAGGAGTAGCGAAAAAACTGTATTTCATTCCATTCAATATGGCGGACAGACGCCATGTTGGAAAATGACAATTGAGACATCATCAGATTCGGCATAACCAAAGGAATAAAATGACATAAAAATAACAAAAATTGATCAACATTTACAGTAGTTATAAGGGGTTTTGCAATAATCGTTATATCTCTTGAACACTAGGTGGCACTGTCTTCTAACTTCCGGGGTACCTCTTGGATATGGTGTTGATGATGCCTATCGATTTTTGTGAAGATATGTACAGTAGATCAAAAGATATAGCAATTTATGACAAAATTTAAAATGGCGGACGGGTGGTCCTAGTGGTCTTGACAAAATTGACATCCACAGATTCGGAATGACCTAAAGAATCCATAGACATCAAGAAAATAATTTTCTGATGAATTGTTCAGAAGTTATAAGCAAAAAAGTGCATTTTTGGTATCTCAACACCCATAGGTGGCGCTGTTCCCAAATTTGGCATGGACCCCCAGATCATGGTGTAGATGAAGTGTATCAAGTTTGGTTTCGATTGATCAAAGTTTGGCCGACATACAGCATCTCAACCGATTTTACGTCAACCTCATTAAGTTCACAATTGAATAACTTTTGAACAAAGATGAAAATCAAAAATCTGTTCAGTCATTTCTGTGCGGCTCAGTCCAAAGAACATCTGAGCCAAATTTCAGAAGAATTGGACCAATTTTGAAGGAGGAGTAGTGTTTAGACTGAATACTGTACTTTTCAAAATGGCCGTTACTGTAATGGGTGGAGTCTTAATGTAAGATATGGAATGGAATCTCCATGAAGAGACAAAATAGATGTACTAAGTTTTATTTTCATACAATTAGTGGTTCAAGAGTTATTAACGTTTGAATGTTAAATTTTTGGACTGCTGGTGGCGCTATAGAGTTTGGCCTAGAGACCCCAAAGTTGGTCAGATCACTAATAATGACCAGTTCTACAAGTGTGCCAAATTTCATCATTTTCCCATGTTTCCTTCATAGGGCTGCCATAGACTCCCATTGGAGAAGAAGAAGAATAATAATAATAAATATAGCTGCAAGCAGCAATCCCGGGGCCAAGCCCTGAAGGGCTGTAGCCAGAGCAACGAGCGGGACGAAGCAAAACGGCCAAAACGGAACTTCCATCGGATCGACGTTACCCACCCCGGATTCGATCCCACGACCTCTCGGGTTTGGGACGAGTGCTTTAGCTAAGTGTGCCACATTAGTTGACACACTGTTTGTATGGCACAGAAGAGAGGTTAAGGTGTGAGAATTAACTCTCAAAAGCCCGAAGCAGCATTTTAGCCAGATTAGCATGCTACGCTAAAAAATGCTAACGTTGCTCAAAGTTAACCAGATAGCTCAGGAGACCCATTAGAGTCAATAGAAACGTGTTAGCATTTTAGCTAATTAGCATGCTAAGCTAATTAGCATAAATCAACCAGCACAGGCACGGTCAACTTCAGAGCTGTACACGTCGGGAACGGGAGTGAATATCAAAAATCTGTTCAGTCATTTCTGTCAGGCCCGGTCTGAACTTCATCTGATAAAATTTTGGACAAAATTGAACAAGATTTCAGGGAGGAGTAGCGAAAAAACTGTATTTCATTCCATTCAATATGGCGGACAGACGCCATATTGGAAAATGAAAATTGAGACATCATCTGATTCGGCATAACCAAAGGAATAAAATGACATAAAAATAACAAAAATCGATCAACATTTACAGTAGTTATAAGGGGTTTTGCAAGAATCGTTATATCTCTTGAACACTAGGTGGCGCTGTCTTCTAACTTCCGGGGTACCTCCGGCACATGTTGTTGATGATGCCTATCGATTTTTGTGAAGATATGTACAATAGATCAAAAGATATAGCAATTTATGACAAAATTCAAAATGGCGGACGGGTGGTCCTGGTGGTCTCGACAAAATTGACATCCACAGATCCGGAATGATCTAAAGAATCCATAGACATCAAGATTATAATTTTCTGATGAATTGTTCAGAAGTTATAAGCAAAAAAGTGCATTTTTGGTATCTCAACACCCATAGGTGGCGCTGTTCCCAAATTTGGCATGGACCCCCAGATCATGGTGTAGATGAAGTGTACCAAGTTTGGTATCGATTGATCAAAGTTTGGCCGAGATATAGCATCTCTACCGATTTTAGGTCAGCCTCATTAAGTTCACAATTGAATAACTTTTGAACAAAGACGAAAATCAAAAATCTGTTCAGTCATTTCTGTGCGGCTCAGTCCAAAGAACATCTGAGCCAAATTTCAGAAGAATTGGACCAATTTTGAAGGAGGAGTAGTGTTTAGACTGAATACTGTACTTTTCAAAATGGCCGCCACTGTAATGGGCGGAGTCTTAATGTAAGATATGGAATGGAATCTCCATGAAGAGACAAAATAGATGTACTAAGTTTAATTTTCATAGAATTAGTGGTTCAAGAGTTATTAACGTTTGAATGTTGAATTTTTGAACTGGTGGTGGCGCTGTAGAGTTGGTCCTAGAGACCCCAAAGTTGGTCAGATCACTAATAATGGTCATCTCTACAAGTGTGCCAAATTTCATCATTTTCCCATGTTTCCTTCATAGGGCTGCCATAGACTCCCATTGGAGAAGAAGAAGAAGAATAATAATAATAATAAATATAGCTGCAAGCAGCGATACCGGGGCCAAGCCCTGAAGGGCTGTAGCCAGAGCAACGAGCGGGACGAAGCAAAACGGCCGAAACGGTACGCACGTCAGGACAACCGACTGGTTCAGAAGTAGAGAAGTTTGAAATCGAACAGAACTTTAGATGAGAAAGACCAAAAACATACTTTTGATTGAAGGCAAGCACACTCAGGAAATACAAAGGCTTGGACAGAAGCAACATTAACTGCCCTTGATCCGAACCCATGAACTCAGAAACAACATTACCTGTCCTGGATTCGAACCCATGACCTCAGAAACTCAGAACCAGGGGCTTAACATACTGCACCACTGACTCTTTACACATGCAGTGGGCTACAGAAGAAAGGTTAAGGTGTGAGGATGAGGTCACTAAAGAAAGTTGCCTAGCATTTTGAGGTAGTTTACTCAATCCTGGCAAAATTTACATCCATAGATTCGGCATGATCCGAGGAATAGAAAGACACCAAGATCATGATTTTCCAACTAATTGTTCAAAAGTTATAAGCAGAAATGTGAGTTTTTGGTATCTCACGACCCATAGGTGGCGCTGATTCCCAACTTTGGGATATTTTCTCAGTTCATAGTGTTGATGAACTGTAGCGAGTTTTTGTGGCGATTGATCAAAGTACGGCCGAGATATAGCGTCTCATTCAATTTCGATTCAACACTATTAACTTCAGAGCATCATAACTCTTTTTTTGACCAGTAGGTCGAAAAATTCCGTCCAGTCATTTCTGTGCGGCTCGGTCCAAAGATCGTCTGAGGAAATTTTGAGAAGAATTGGGCCACATTTGAAGGAGGAGTAGCGAATAAACAGAATACTGTACTTTTCATAATGCGGGTTACTGTAATGGCAGGAATTTTAATGTAAACTATTCAATGTGATCAGCGTGAAGAGAGGAATCAGGTGTACTAAGTTTTATCTTGATAGAAGAAGTTGTTCAAAAGTTATAAGGAAAAATGTGCATTTATGCTATCTCATGACCCATAGATGGCGCTGTGCCCGAATTCGGCATGAACCCTCAGATCATGGTGTAGATGAAGTGTATCAAGTTTAGTTTCGATTGATCAATGTTTGGCCGAGATACAGCATCTCAACCGATTTTGGGTCGACCTCGTTATGTTCACAATTTAATAACTTTTGAACAAAGACGAATATCAAAAATCTGTTCAGTCATTTCTGTGCGGCTCGGTCCGAAGATCGTCTGTTGGCAAATTTCAGAAAAATCAAACCACTTTTGAAGGAGGAGTAGCGTTTAAACGGAAACACTTAATTAGCTTAATAGCAATTACTGTAATGGGTGGAGACTTAATGTAAGGTATAGAGTGTAATCTCCACGAAGAGAGTAATCATGTGTACTAAGTCGTATCTGTATAGACCAAAGGGTTCGGGAGTTATTAAAGTTTAAAAACTGAATTTTTGAACTGGTGGTGGCGCTGTAGAGTTGGTCTTAGAGACCCCAAAGTTGGTCAGATCACTATTGGTGACCATCTCTAGAAGTGTGCCAAATTTCATCATTTTCCCATGTTCCCTTCATAGGGCTAGCATAGTGATCGATTGTTTTTGCTCGAAAATTCTACCAAAAACAATCGCTAATATAGCTGCAAGCAGCGATACCGGGGCCAAGCCCTGAAGGGCTGTAGCCAGAGCAACGAGCGGGACGAAGCAAAACGGCCAAAACGGAACTTCCATCGGATCGACGTGACCCACCCCGGATTCGATCCCACGACCTCTCGGGTTTGGGACGAGTGCCTTAGCTAAGTGCGCCACATTAGTTGACACACAGTTTGCATGGCACAGAAGAGAGGTTAAGGTGTGAGAATGAACTCTCAAAAGCCCGAAGCAGCATTTTAGCCAGATTAGCATGCTACGCTAAAAAATGCTAACGTTGCTCAAAGTTAACCAGATAGCTCAGGAGACCCATTAGAGTCAATAGAAACGTGTTAGCATTTTAGCTAATTAGCATGCTAAGCTAACTAGCATAAATCAACAAGCACAGGCACGGTCAAGTTCAGAGCTGTACACGTCGGGAACGGGAGTGAATATCAAAAATCTGTTCAGTCATTTCTGTCAGGCCCGGTCTGAACTTCATCTGATAAAATTTTGAACAAAATTGAACAAGATTTCAGGGAGGAGTAGCGAAAAAACTGTATTTCAATCCATTCAATATGGCGGACAGACGCCATATTGGAAAATGAAAATTGAGACATCATCAGATTCGGCATAACCAAAGGAATCAAATGACATAAAAATAACAAAAATCGATCAACATTTACAGTAGTTATAAGGGGTTTTGCAAGAATCGTTATATCTCTTGAACACTAGGTGGCGCTGTCTTCTAACTTCCGGGGTACCTCCGGCACATGTTGTTGATGATGCCTATCGATTTTTGTGAAGATATGTACAGTAGATCAAAAGATATAGCAATTTTTGACAAAATTCAAAATGGCGGACGGGTGGTCCAGGTGGTCTTGACAAAATTGACATCCACAGATTCGGAATGATCTAAAGAATCCATAGACATCAAGAAAATAATTTTCTGATGAATTGTTCAGAAGTTATAAGCAAAAAAGTGAATTTTTGGTATCTCAACACCCATAGGTGGCGCTGTTCCCAAATTTGGCGTGGACCCCCAGATCATGGTGTAGATGAAGTGTACCAAGTTTGGTATCGATTGATCAAAGTTTGGCCGAGATACAGCATCTCAACCGATTTTAGGTCAGCCTCATTAAGTTCACAATTGAATAACTTTTGAACAAAGACGAAAATCAAAAATCTGTTCAGTCATTTCTGTGCGGCTCAGTCCAAAGAACATCTGAGACAAATTTCAGAAGAATTGGACCAATTTTGAAGGAGGAGTAGTGTTTAGACTGAATACTGTACTTTTCAAAATGGCCGCTACTGTAATGGGTGGAGTCTTAATGTAAGGTATGGAATGGAATGTCCATGAAGAGACAAAATAGATGTACTAAGTTTGATTTTCATAGAATAAGTGGTTCAAGAGTTATTAACGTTTGAATGTTGAATTTTTGAACTGGTGGTGGCGCTGTAGAGTTGGTCCTAGAGACCCCAAAGTTGGTCAGATCACTAATAATGACCATCACTACAAGTGTGCCAAATTTCATCATTTTCCCATGTTCCCTTCATAGGGCTGCCATAGACCCCCATTGGCCAAGAAGAAGAAGAAGAAGAATAATAATAATAATAATAAAACGTACAGATACAATAGGGGCTACAGCCCTCTGGGCTTGGCCCCTAATAAATATAGCTGGCAAAGCAGCGATACCGGGGCCAAGCCCTGAAGGGCTGTAGCCAGAGCAACGAGCGGGACGAAGCAAAACGGCCAAAACGGAACTTCCATCGGATCTACGTGACCCACCCCGGATTCGATCCCACGACCTCTCGGGTTTGGGACGAGTGCCTTAGCTAAGTGCGCCACATTAGTTGACACACAGTTTGCATGGCACAGAAGAGAGGTTAAGGTGTGAGAATGAACTCTCAAAAGCCCGAAGCAGCATTTTAGCCAGATTAGCATGCTACGCTAAAAAATGCTAACGTTGCTCAAAGTTAACCAGATAGCTCAGGAGACCCATTAGAGTCAATAGAAACGTGTTAGCATTTTAGCTAATTAGCATGCTAAGCTAACTAGCATAAATCAACAAGCACAGGCACGGTCAAGTTCAGAGCTGTACACGTCGGGAACGGGAGTGAATATCAAAAATCTGTTCAGTCATTTCTGTCAGGCCCGGTCTGAAGTTCATCTGATAAAATTTTGAACAAAATTGAACAAGATTTCAGGGAGGAGTAGCGAAAAAACTGTATTTCAATCCATTCAATATGGCGGACAGACGCCATATTGGAAAATGAAAATTGAGACATCATCAGATTCGGCATAACCAAAGGAATCAAATGACATAAAAATAACAAAAATCGATCAACATTTACAGTAGTTATAAGGGGTTTTGCAAGAATCGTTATATCTCTTGAACACTAGGTGGCGCTGTCTTCTAACTTCCGGGGTACCTCCGGCACATGTTGTTGATGATGCCTATCGATTTTTGTGAAGATATGTACAGTAGATCAAAAGATATAGCAATTTTTGACAAAATTCAAAATGGCGGACGGGTGGTCCAGGTGGTCTTGACAAAATTGACATCCACAGATTCGGAATGATCTAAAGAATCCATAGACATCAAGAAAATAATTTTCTGATGAATTGTTCAGAAGTTATAAGCAAAAAAGTGAATTTTTGGTATCTCAACACCCATAGGTGGCGCTGTTCCCAAATTTGGCGTGGACCCCCCAGATCATGGTGTAGATGAAGTGTACCAAGTTTGGTATCGATTGATCAAAGTTTGGCCGAGATACAGCATCTCAACCGATTTTAGGTCAGCCTCATTAAGTTCACAATTGAATAACTTTTGAACAAAGACGAAAATCAAAAAATCTGTTCAGTCATTTCTGTGCGGCTCAGTCCAAAGAAACATCTGAGGACAAATTTCAGAAGAATTGGACCAATTTTGAAGGAGGGAGTAGTGTTTAGACTGAATACGGTACTTTTCAAAATGGCCGCTACTGTAATGGGTGGAGTCTTAATGTAAGGTATGGAATGGGAATGTCCATGAAGGACAAAATAGATGTACTAAGTTTGATTTTCATAGAAATAAGTGGTTCAAGAGTTATTAACGTTTGAATGTTGAATTTTTGAACTGGTGGTGGCGCTGTAAGAGTTGGTCTAAGACCCCCAAAGTTGGTTCAGATCACTAATAATGACCCATCACTACAAGTGTGCCAAATTTCATCATTTTCCCATGTTTTCCTTCATAGGGCTGCCATAGACCCCCATGGCCAAGAGAAGAAGAAGAAGAATAATAATTAATAAATATAGCCTGCAAGCAGCGATACCGCGTTGCCAAGCCCTGAAGCGGCTGTAGCCAGAGCAACGAGCGGGACGAAGCAAAACGGCCAAAACGGAACTTCCATCGGATCGACGTGACCCCACCCCGGATTCGATCCACGACCTCTCGGGTTTTGGGACGAGTGCCTTAGCTAAGTGCGCCACATTAGTTGACACACTGTTTGCATGGCACAGAAGAGAGGTTAAGGTGTGAGAATGAACTCTCAAAAGCCCGAAGCAGCATTTTAGCCAGATTAGCATGCCTACGCTAAAAAATGCTAACGTTGCTCAAAGTTAACCAGATAGCTCAGGAGACCCATTAGAGTCAATAGAAACGTGTTAGCATTTTAGCTAATTAGCATGCTAAGCTAACTAGCATAAATCAACCAGCACAGGCACGGTCAACTTCAGAGCTGTACACGTCGGGAACGGGAGTGAATATCAAAAATCTGTTCAGTCATTTCTGTCAGGCCCGGTCTGAACTTCATCTGATAAAATTTTGGACAAAATTGAAACAAGATTTCAGGGAGGAGTAGCGAAAAAACTGTATTTCATTCCATTCAATATGGCGGACAGACGCCATATTGGAAATGAAAATTGAGACATCATCAGATTCGGCATAACCAAAGGAATCAAATGACATAAAATAACAAAAATCGATCAACATTTACAGTAGTTATAAGGGGTTTTGCAAGAATCGTTATATCTCTTGAACACTAGGTGGCGCTGTCTTCTAACTTCCGGGGTACCTCCGGCACATGGTGTTGATGATGCCTATCCGATTTTTGTGAAGATATGTACAGTAGATCAAAAGATATAGCAATTTTTGACAAAATTCAAAATGGCGGACGGGTGGTCCAGGTGGTCTTGACAAAATTGGACATCCACAGATTCGGAATGATCTAAAGAATCCATAGACATCAAGATCATAATTTTCTGATGAATTGTTCAGAAGTTATAAGGCAAAAAAGTGCATTTTTGGTAACTCAACACCCATAGGTGGCGCTGTTCCCAAATTTGGCGTGACCCCCAGATCATGGTGTAAGATGAAGTGTACCAAGTTTGGTATCGATTGATCAAAGTTTGGCCGAGATACAGCATCTCAACCGATTTTAGGTCAGCCTCATTAAGTTCACAATTGAATAACTTTTGAACAAAGACGAAATCAAAAATCTGTTCAGTCATTTCTGTGCGGCTCAGTCCAAAGAACATCTGAGACAAATTTCAGAAGAATTGGACCAATTTTGAAGGAGGAGTAGTGTTTAGACTGAATACTGTACTTTTCAAAATGGCCGCTACTGTAATGGGTGGAGTCTTAATGTAAGGTATGGAATGGAATGTCCATGAAGAGACAAAATAGATGTACTAAGTTTGATTTTCATAGAATAAGTGGTTCAAGAGTTATTAACGTTTGAATGTTGAATTTTTGAACTGGTGGTGGCGCTGTAGAGTTGGTCCTAGAGACCCCAAAGTTGGTCAGATCACTAATAATGACCTCAACTAAGTGTGCCAAATTTCATCATTTTCCCATGTTTCCTTCATAGGGCTGCCATAGACCCCCATTGGCCAAGAAGAAGAAGAAGAAGAATAATAATAATAATAATAAAACGTACAGATACAATAGGGGCTACAGCCCTCTGGGCTTGGGCCCCTAAATAAAACGTACAGATACAATAGGGGCTACAGCCCTCTGGGCTTGGCCCTAATAA
>NW_020523614.1:0-77630 GCF_003368295.1 Carassius auratus
TCCAACTAAGCTCCTAAAGAGGTGCTTCCAATAGTCATAGATTACTCTTCTGACTATTATTAATTCCTCATTGTCATTAGAATATGTCCCAAAAACCTTCAAACTAGCTGTTATTAAGCCTCTCATCCAATAAACACAACTTGAACCCAAAGAACTAGTTAATTATAGACCGGTCTTGAATCTCCCTTTTCTTGTCCAAGATACTAGAAAAGGTAATATCCTCACAATTATTCTTAGATAAAAATGGTATCTGTGAGGATTTCCAGTCAGGATTTAGACCATATCATAGTACTGAGACTGCTCTCCTTAGAGTTACAAATGACCTGCTGTTATCATCTGATTGTGGTTGTATCTCTCTTTTAGTGCTATTGGATCTTAGTGCTGCGTTCGACACTATTGAAAACTTTGTTGGCATTAATGGAAATGCATTAGCATGGTTCAAATAGTACGTATATGACTGCCATTAATACGTAACAGTGAATGAAGAGATATCATATTGATCACAATTGCAGTATGGAGTACCTCAAGGCTCAGTACTAGGGCCATTATTCTTCACGATTTACATGCATGTCAGGAATCATGGTATAGTGTTCACTGTTATGCTGATAATACTCAGCTCAATATTTCTTTGCGGCCCAGGTAACATACCAATTTGAAAAACTAATGGAATGCATAGTCAATATAAAAAACTGGATGACGAGTGATTTCTTACTGCTTAATTCTGAAAAAAAAAAAACCCTGTTAATTATTATAATTATTGTTAATTATAGGACCTAAAATCTATGCATGTAATAACCTAGAAAGCCACGTTTCTAGCATTTGTGAAACTGCATTTTTCCATCTAAATAAATATCTAATTATGGCCTATTCTCTCAATGTAAAATGCAGAAATGTTAATCCATGCATTTATGACCTCAAGATTAGATTATTTTAATGCTTTATTGGGTAGTTGTTCTGGAAGCTTAATAAACAAACGCCAGCTAGTCCAAAATGCAGCAGCTAGAGTTCTTACTAGAACCAGGAAGTATGACCATAAATCTTGCTTATTACTTATAAAGCCCTGAATGGTTTAGCACCTCAATATTTGAATGAGCTCTTGCCACGTTATAGTCAGGGGTGCACATAAGAGGTCCGCATGCGCGACCAAAATAAAAAATGCATAATATAAATATGTTCTGACAGCGCATTTGCGTACAGACATGGTTGACAGCATTTAATGCAAAATTACCATTTTAGATCACAAACTGTACTATATAAGTTTTATTTTCAACCTGAAAGCATAAATCTAGGCTATGTCTACCGTTTCAAAGCACAATACAAAACTGTGACATTCATCCACTGACACTCTAGCAGCGCTAAATCTGGAAGCACATATACTTACTTGCCGGCAACCCGACAAAATAAAAGACTGCTGATTTTAAGTTTGAATATGATGAAAGCGATTTAGTTTTATTTATTTTTAGATGCTTTTTTCGTAAGCGACTTAAAATTGGGGAATACATAAAGCTATTCTTCTTTAAGAGACAAACAAACAAAGGAGTTATAAATATTAGCATTTTATTTGTAAGTTTATTTACTTTAAAATAAATGCATTTGTATTTAATACTAGGGCTGCTTTTTATTTTTTAATAATATTATCAGACACTATTATTTAGTTTATTTACTATTATATAAAAAAACTAAATAAATAAGGTGATTGTAAATGACCACTAGCAGTGTTTTATTATGAGTATCCTGTTTTCATACTTTTATTTCACTGGGACTTTTATTTTGACATCATACTATCTGCATGGGGGACTAATTTCTCTGCGCTCTCACTCGTTCAAATTAAAAGAAACACAGGAAAGGCATGAGAAGGTACGTTGCAAGACGATGCATGTTTAAAGTCAGAGATCTAAAATATTACTGTAATCTTCAACTAAAGTGTTCCTTGAAGTGTTATACCACTGTGCTTGATTTGTTTTGGCAGTAATGACTTGAGAATAATTCATGAAGTTGCTAGCTATCTCGTTCATGTTAAGTTAATGGCTGCATCCTTCCCTGGATCACCACTCTCTAGCACCCTTTGATATGCGGAGCGAGGTATGTCGTTGATTGTAATATATTAATATGTATTCATTTCATACGTTCATGTAAATGGTAATAAGATTCATTTCACATGATGGTTATTGCCTGTTGTGCTGTTATAAATGTGATTCTAGCTTGCTAAAGTGCATTTGTCAAAGGATTATTTTGTGTCTGTCTAAATTGCCTTTGTTATTTTTCTTTTAAGTTTTCACGGTGTTGGTGCTATGCACACTCGTCTGAATTAAAGTACACCCGTATGGAAACACTCCCAAGCCTGTTTATTCAAAGTTGAAGGGCTGCTACAGTGAAAACTCGACGCTCGCTGTGGAGTGAAACTCAACTCGACGTTAGAAGGACTGCCATCCGCCATTCTGTGTTCAAGACTGCCACCTGCTGTTCAAACGCCCTCAATTCAACCGGCACCCAGGCAAGATCGGTCTATTTCGTTTATGCTAATTGCTGCATAAAATCAACAGGGACCTTTTGATTGCTAAAGGTGATATTTATGTAATGGACTGAAGTCACCTTTATAAACAATATACTGTACATGTCTGATGCTCTGATTTAATCATACATTTGAAAGGTTAAAAAAAAAAAAAAAAAAAAAAAAAACCGGAACTAATTGAAACCCGTTAAAGGTAAATTCAATCATTGGTAAATCTGTGTGATAACATTCGTTACAAAGCTGTTTGTGTGTTAGCCTACATTTAATTTTGTTGATGATAATTGCCCATTGCATGTTTGATATTAAGTATTTGCTGAGTTATTAAGCTATATGTCAGCAATTATAAAACTATAGTTCTGTAGTTCATATAACCAACACAATACAGCAACACAACTTCAAAAATGTCACTTAATGGAGAAGTAGCTAACACACATGACTCACCCATGAAACAGATAATCCACAGCCAGTCAGGTCTAGTTCACGTGAAAGAACATTTACAGAAAAGGGATTAGAGATGCACAAACAGGAAGCCATTAAACACAAGAAAGAATTCATGAGAGCCTATGGCTCCTGGAAAGAGGTGGCAGGAAAGGTTAGGACCACACTAAAATCATTCTGTTCTCAAGATGAACTAAATAAAATCAGAGAAGAAATAAAAATTCGACACAATGCAGTAAGTGAATGTTATGAGCCCATTCAACGCAATCACAATGCCACCCCAGACATTGTACCGAAAATGGATGCTTGTATAGCACTCACTGCAGAGATAAGCGAAATAATAGAGATGCGGCTAGAAACTGTAGATGATGTCTTCAATCCAGAACTTGAGAAACTACGAGTGAGGATGGCTCTTAAGAAGGATGATTATGGATCCATCTTCGGACACACCAAGACAGATACCGTACTCTCCCACACAGAAAATTCAATCCAGTCACAGTGCTCAAGCAAACATGTAGATGCGGGAGCAGAACTTGCAGCTCAGCAAGAAAAGGTTAAAGCAGTATATCAAATACAAGCTCAAGAAGACGTTCTTAGCAAATTAGAAGAAGAGAAGCAGCTAGTTCTTAAAAGGTTAGAAGATGAAAAGCAAGTAGCTCTTAAAAGGATAGAGGCAAACATGCGTCAGGAGAGAAAAAGACTACAGCAAATTCAAGCAGAGTCAGGAGTTAGAATAGCAGAGGCGAGAGTAAATGTATACGAGAGCTTTGAACATGACTCCACAGATTTGCCAAAAGAGACTGATCTCACAGTTGAATTCAAAAGCCAGCTAAATCCAATGGCCAATGCATACCAGCCTCCACAAGCACACGCAAATGCACTAGCATCTCCTGAGAAAGATGTCCTTACCCAAGCACTCATTAACTCACTTAGTTTGAATCGCCTGCCTGCTCCTGAGCCACCAAAATTCTCTGGTGAAGCCCTAAAGTATGTAGACTGGAAGATGTCCTTCATGGCCCTCATAGACCACCAGCCTCTCCCAGCTCATGAAAAAATGTTCTATTTAAAGAACTATCTGAGTGGAGAAGCGCGTAAAGCTGTAGAGGGATTCTTCTACAGAAACTCAGAAGCAGCATATCAGGGGGCCTTAAAGGTCCTGGAAGAAAGGTACGGAAACCACTTCATTGTGCAAAAGGCCTATAGAGACAAGCTCATGAAGTGGCCCAAGGTTAGTACCAATGATCCTGTTGCACTTCGAGAGTTTGCTGACTTCCTGCAAGGATGCGTTGAAGCAATGCCTCATGTAAAAGGATTGGCCATCTTGGATGACTGTGAAGAGAACCACAAGTTGCTGAAGAAGTTACCAGACTGGATCACACGAAGATGGAGCAGAGTCGTCACGGAAAGGTTCCGAATCCGGGGATTACCCAAGCTTTTCCTGTTTCACAAGGTTCATCCAGAAGGAGGCTCGGATAGCCTGTAACCCTGTCGCCTCTCCACTTCTAATCAAGGCCACAGATGACAGGCAGCCCAAGAGAGCTAGAGCACTTCACACAAACATTAAAAGGAACAATCCCACGGAAAAGGTTGAGAAAGTGTTCATCACCAAGTCAAAGCCACCTTGTCCTATCTGCAAAGATGAGATGCACGGGGTCATAAAGTGCCCTATCTTTGCAGCAAAATCTCTGGAAGATAAGAAGGCTTTCATACGGGAAAACAAATTGTGCTACGGATGTTTGAGAAAGGGACATAACAGTAAGGATTGCAGAACGCGACACTCTTGTGGCATATGCAACAGACGTCACCCCACCTGTCTACATGAAGAAAGAGAGAACCAATCTGTTGAAACAAAGGAGAAACAGTCCACTTTCACAGACAAAGGTACTAGTCAGGAGGAGATCAAAGTGACGTCCCATGCAGTGACGCAGCGTGTCTTTGCCACATCAAGCATCGTCCCTGTTTTCATGTCATCTGCAAACGAACCACAGAAAGAAATTATAACTTATGCTCTTCTGGACACGCAGAGTGATTCGACATTCGTTTTAGAAGACCTACTCGAAGAGCTGAATGTGGAGACCAAACCAGTGCAGCTCAAACTGAGCACCATGACAGCTGTTGACACACCCATAGCAAGCAAAAGTGTATACGGTCTACAAGTTCGAGGACTACAGTCTGAAAAACAGATTCAGCTACGCCAAGCCTACACACGTGGCTTCATCCCGGTCGACAAGTCCTACATCCCGACTTCCAAAACGGCGCTGCTCTGGCCTCATCTAAAGCATCTAGCAAACAAACTCCCGCTGCTGAAGGACTGTGAGGTGGGACTGTTAATTGGAAGTGATTGCCCATTGGCGTTAGCCCCCCAGGAAGTCATCACAGGAGGCGAAAATGATCCATTCGCCCAGAGAACGGAACTCGGCTGGAGCATTGTAGGCTCATCCAATCCACATCTGGATCGCCAGGGAAACCAGAGGTTCGTCCATCGAGTGACCGTGAAAGAAATACCAGTGCCATCACCCAATGACGTGCTAAAGGTCTTGGAATCAGACTTCAAATGAAAGGAAGTATGCAGACAAAGACAAGTATGTGTCACAAGATGATGTTCGCTTCATTCAGCTTCTGAGTGACAACATAACTCAAAGGAAAGATGGACACTATGAAATGCCCCTCCCTTTCAAGAGCATAGAGCCTCCTTTGCTACCAGACAACAAGAAGCTGGCAACAATTCGATTGCAGCACCTTAAGAAAAGGTTGAAACATAACGAGCGATATAAAGAACAGTACAAGGCCTTCATGAAAGATATGATAAAGGAAGGCAACGCAGAGCCAGCCTCTCCTGCAACAGGACAGCAGACTACGTGGTACATACCACACCATGGGGTGTTCCACCCCAAGAAGCCAGAGAAGCTAAGGGTTGTCTTTGACTGTTCAGCAAAGTTCCGCGGTGTCTCACTAAATGATACATTGCTAAACAGGTCCTGACCTGATCAACTCTCTCCTTGGAGTGCTCTGTCGTTTCAGGAAAGAGGCTGTAGCCATCATATGCGACATTGAGAAAATGTTCCATCAGTTTTACGTTCCTCCTGAACTACGTAACTACTTACGGTTTCTCTGGTGGGAGGATGGAGACCTCGAAGCAGAGCCTCAAGAGTATCAAATGGCTGTCCACCTATTTGGCGCCGCTTCATCACCTGGATGTGCCAACTTCGGTCTGAAGTACTTGGCACGTCAACACAAGGAAGAGTATCCATCAGCGTCAGCCTTCGTTGAAAATAATTTTTACGTCGATGATGGGCTTATCAGCGTCCCCTCAATAGAAGAAGCAAAGGAGTTGATTGCTGAAGCACGAGAGTTGTGCAAGAGAGGTGGCTTGCGTCTACACAAGTTCAATTCAAATGAAAGGTCAGTTCTGGACTCTGTGGACCCAACTGAGAGAGCAGTCACATCTGAACCTCTCAATCTGGACCTAAATGCAGCTCCAGCAGAACGTGCTCTCGGTATCCAGTGGTCCCTTGAGCATGACACCTTCTGTTTCAATGTAAACCCACAGACCAGGCCCTCCACACGTCGCGGCATCCTATCTGTCATTGCTTCTTTGTACGATCCAGTCGGATTTGTGGCTCCGTTTATCTTAACCGGAAAGTGTATCCTCCAGGAGCTGTGCCGTCGAGGCATTGGATGGGATGACCCACTTCCCGAAGACGTAAGTCCACGGTGGGAGAGATGGAAAAGCGACCTAAAAAGGCTGAAGGAAGTCTCAATACCGAGATGCTATCAACCACAAGGCTTCCGCAAAACTGTCATGAGGGAACTACACCACTTCTCGGATGCCAGCAATATAGGATATGGCTCGTGTTCCTATCTGAGAAGCAAGAATGAAGATGGTCAAGTTCACTGCAGCCTCGTGATGGCAAAGGCTAGAGTTGCGCCTACAAAACTCACAAGCATTCCAAGATTGGAACTTTCAGCAGCAGTGGTTGCTGCAAGATCAAGTGTCATGTTGAGAAACGAGCTAGAAATGCCGATCCATGCAGAATTTTTCTGGACTGATTCCCAAGTTGTCCTGGCTTATATCAACAATGAAGCAAGAAGGTTTCATGTTTTCGTTGCCAATCGTGTGCAAATGATCAGAGAACACACCAGACCCAGCCAGTGGCACTACATAGACACAACAGAAAACCCTGCTGACCATGCGTCGAGAGGTCTCAGTGCAGTAGACATTTCTTCATCAAACTGGCTACCGGGACCCAAATTCCTGTGGGAACGAGAAATACATCCAGAGTCTCACCTAACTCTTGAGTTGCTTGTTGGTGATCCTGAGGTCAGGTCAATGCAGGTGTTTACAACAAAAGTTGAACCTTCCAAGTCAGATATTCTTACCCGTCTAAATCGATTTTCCTCCTGGTCAAAACTCCTGAAAGTCATTGCAAGAATCAAGAGGTTGAATTCAAAGCAAACCCATCCTGGCAAAACTGTGAGCGTGGAAGAACGAGAGAGAGCTGCCGAATCCATAATGAGGCTTGCACAAGAAGAAGCATTCTTCCAAGAGATGAAAATACTTAAAAAGGGAAAAGGTCTTCAAAACTCCAGTCCTCTGTTTCGCTTGGATCCCATCTTAGAAGGAGGAGTACTTCGTGTCGGTGGGAGACTAGATCAGTCTTCCTTAAGCCTAGAAGTCAAACACCCTTTGATTCTACCCAAAGGAGGACATATTACCAAGCTGATATTGACCCACTGCCACGAGAGGATCTGTCACCAAGGACGCAATCAAACTCTAACAGAACTCCGAGCCAACGGGTTTTGGGTCATCGGAGGAAGTAAGTCAGTTGCTAAGCTGATACACAGATGTGTGAAGTGCAGAAGACTCAGACGGCCTTCAGAAGAACAACGCATGGCAGAGCTTCCTAAGGAGCGTGTAGAAGTCTCTGCTCCCTTCACATACTGCGGCACCGATTGCTTTGGTCCATTCATTACTAAGAAAGCCCGCAAAGAGCAAAAGCGCTATGGCTTAATCTTCACTTGCCTTGCTTCTCGATCTGTTCACATTGAGATGCTTGACGACCTATCCACAGATGCATTTATCAATGCCTTAAGATGCTTCATCAGTCTCAGAGGAGCCGTTCGTCAACTCCATTGCGATCAAGGAACCAATTTTGTGGGAGCTAAAAATGAGTTCAGAGAAGCACTGAAGCAATTTGACACCAAAACAATCAAGAGCTTCCTCGCAGAGAGGCAATGTGAGTTCATCTTCAATGCTCCCTCAGCAAGTCACGCTGGTGGCGTCTGGGAGCGTCAGATTCGGACTGTCCGTAATGTTTTAAATGCCACACTCTGTCAATACTCGGGCAGACTCGATGACTCTTCCCTTCGAACTCTGTTCTATGAGGCAATGGCCATTGTGAACAGCCGTCCGTTAACCGTAAACGGGGTAAATGATCCTACCTCACTCGAGCCATTAACTCCAAACCATCTCATACTGATGAAGTCCAAGATTGCCCTTCCACCACCTGGCAAATTTGAGAAGGAGGATGTCTATGCAACTAAAAGGTGGCGAAGAGTTCAGTACCTCGTCGAACAGTTCTGGAGCCGGTGGAAAAGAGAATATCTCATGAACATCTCCACACGCCAAAAGTGGCATACGACTCGACGCAACCTTAAGGTAGATGACTTGGTCATTATAAAGGAAGACACCCCCAGAAATCAGTGGCACCTGGGACGAGTGGTTGAAACCACAAAGGAGAGAGATGGACTAGTGCGTCGCGTCAAGGTGTTAGTAGGAGAAAGGACGTCAGTGAAACAAGATCGCCCTACCAAACCTTTGATTATAGAAAGGCCCATTCAGAAACTAGTTCTCCTAGAGAGTGAATGATCAGTCTTAGTTGTCTACACCTTCATACCCCCTTTGACATGGGCTACTCTCTCTTAGTTAAGTTGTACTCACCTGCACATATCTAGAAACACTGATACAGACATAGGACTCACGTATGAGCCGTTCAGCCAGGTTAATCCTTGTCTTCACTCTCATAACATGAGTGGTGGGAGTGTAAATGACCACTAGCAGTGTTTTATTATGAGTATCCTGTTTTCATACTTTTATTTCATGGGACTTTTATTTTGACATCATACTATCTGCATGGGGGACTAATTTCTCTGCGCTCTCACTCGTTCAAATTAAAAGAAACACAGGAAGGCATGAGAAGGTACGTTGCAAGACGATGCATGTTTAAAGTCAGAGATCTAAAATATTACTGTAATCTTCAACTAAAGTGTTCCTTGAAGTGTTATACCACTGTGCTTGATTTGTTTTGGCAGTAATGACTTGAGAATAATTCATGAAGTTGCTAGCTATCTCGTTCATGTTAAGTTAATGGCTGCATCCTTCCCTGGATCACCACTCTCTAGCACCCTTTGATATGCGGAGCGAGGTATGTCGTTGATTGTAATATATTCATATGTATTCATTTCATACGTTCATGTAAATGGTAATAAGATTCATTTCACATGATGGTTATTGCCTGTTGTGCTGTTATAAATGTGATTCTAGCTTGCTAAAGTGCATTTGTCAAAGGATTATTTTGTGTCTGTCTAAATTGCCTTTGTTATTTTTCTTTTAAGTTTTCACGGTGTTGGTGCTATGCACACTCGTCTGAATTAAAGTACACCCGTATGGAAACACTCCCAAGCCTGTTTATTCAAAGTTGAAGGGCTGCTACAGTGATAATAGTTATAATATTATTACTATTATTAATTAATTTTTTATAGTTGCATTTAATGGGTCATGCTATATGCAGTGTGAGGACCAAAACCAAATCTCCAGGTTCTCTTATGAGAACCAGGCTGAAAAAATTATGTGCACCCCTGGTTATAGTCCTCCACGTCCGATGTGTTCTCAAAACTCAGGCAATTTGATAATACCTGGAATATCAAAATCAACTGTGGGCGGCAGATCCTTCTCCTATTTAGCACCAAAACTCTGGAATAACCTACCTAACATTGTTCGGGAGGCAGACACACTCTTGCAGTTTAAATCTACTGTAGATTAAAGACTTTAACCTGGTTTACACATAACACACTAATACGCTTCTAATATCCAAATCCTTTAAAGGATTTTTAGGCTGCATTAATTAGGTAAATGCTGATATTAGTCTGTTTCTCTCTTATTCTGAGGTCACCGTAGACACCAGATCCAGTCTGTATCCAGATCAGAGGGTCACTGCAGTCACCCGGATCCAGAACGTATCCAGCCCAGATGCTGGATCAGAACCTAGAAAGGACCTCTACAGCCCTGAAAGACAGCGGAGACCAGGACAACTAGATGAGCCGCAGAGACAAATACCCAGTGAAGACCTTTTCTCAGACAACCAGCGGGACAAGACCACAGGAAACAGATGATTCTTCTGCACAATCTGACTTTTCTGCAGCATGGAATTGAACTGCTGGTTTCATCTGGTAAGAGGAAAACTGGCCCCCAAACTGGGCCTGGTTTCTCCCAAGGCTTTTTCTCCATTCTGTCACAGATGGAGTTTCGGTTCCTTGCCGCTTTTGCCTGTGGCTTGCTTAGTTGGGGACACTTCATCTACAGCGATATTGTTGACTTGATTGTGAATGATTGCACAGATACTATTTAAAATGAACTGCCTTTAACTGTCATTTTGCATTATTGACACACTGTTTTCCTAATTAATGTTGTTCAGTTGCTTTGACACAATCTTTTTTGTTTAAAGCGCTATATTAATAAAGGTGACTTTTCTTGACCTGGATAAGTCTTGAAATTAAACTGCTATTACTCGATGGGCATTTTTATAATAGATATGTCAAGCTTTGAATATTTAATTGAAATTATTTCATTTTTTTTTTTCAAAAATAAAAATGATCTGTTATCCAGTAAATCACAAACAACTGAAAAAGTACTGGGAGCTTCAAATATTGTTGTGGACAGTAGGGGGCCTTGTAGTCGAAATGGTTGATTGCTTTATGCATCCAGTGAGAGTCTATTTTTTACATGTTGCTTTAGGACAACAACACTGGAAACAGTGACTCATCTTAATTAATCTTTATTACTGGACCATTTTTTTGTGAGTAGAAGGTGCAAAAGTAAATCAAGTTTTGCTAGTTTTGGCAAGCAGGTTCTAGGTATGATATAGACATGGAGATGAGAGATGTTCTTAATTTAAATGATCATTTTTATTGGTAAAGTTCAAAGACATTAAGCTCCTAAATACTTTTGGATTTTCCAAGTTATGGAGAAAAAGAAAGAAAGAAATAAAGAAGTTTGTATCTGAAGGGTTTTAAGATCCTCGCTGATTAAGCCTACCAGTGACAAGTACCAATAATTTCAATAATACAGCTGTAATTCTGAGGTTTACATTTGTGAGTGATGACTGCCATCTACTGGTGACAATAATATGTTGTAATAGCACATTTTTAATGAGAATGTCCGTACATACCTGTCAAGTTTTGGATTTGAAAATAAGGGAAATTTTCCAGCGCCCATTGCGAGCAGTCCCACCACCCCAACAAAGCTCCAGTATCCCTTACATTTTAAGACAGGTGTTATAGCCCAAATTAAAACACAAAAGGGTATATATGAAGAGCATTTATTTAAAGGCTTATTTGCATATTTTCTGTTAATTTAACATTGATGTCTTTACATTTACATTTTATTTTAATTCCACACATTCTTTTCATTTCATATTGCTTTTCTTTAACAGTTTTTCTTTTCATTTCACATAACTTTTCTTTTACTCTTTTAGTGAGTTGTTGTACCAATTTGTTGCAGACTTTGCATTCTTTAAAAAAAGTAAATTCGCTGTCCCATTTATCACGGTATTTACACATGGGTTTTGGTTTTTTGGCAGGTGTGCCTTCACTCTCTATTGTAGCATCCATCATCCGTCTCTGTTTTTTCTTTTGTTGTTGTTGTTTTTCCCACGTTATAACTCATGTCATCTGACCTCACACACCCCTCGCGACAGGCTACTACAGGTGGGAGTAATCGCGAGACTAGTGACAGAGCTCAGATTGGGAATGTTTTTATTATTATTATTTTATTAATAACGCAGGTAAAAAAAAAAAAAAAATACGGGAGATTTACGGGAAAATACTAATACGGGAGGACGGCGGGAAAGAAGGGTAAAATACGTGACTTTCCCGGCCAAAACGGGATACTTGACAGGTATGTGTCCGTCACATGTCCATTTATCCATCAATCAAATCATATTCAGGGTCATGACAAAACACATTCTGTGCTGTTTCAGACTTTAAAAAGAACGTTTAGACTTTTTTTATTTTATTTTAATTTAAGTAATTTATTGTTTAATAATTTCTGGTCTGAATCTTAGAAATATTAGACAGTAAAAAGTATCAATGATTTCAGTAAATAGATAGCTAGGCTAGTTTAATGGATGTAAATTGTCTTTGACATCAATTGGTAAACAGAAAAATGGTGTGTGTTAGCTCAATGGCTTGCTTTGGATGTTTTGGAATGCTGTCTTGGAGAAAGATCGAGGTGGTCGAAACTACGAACGATTTTTCTTTAGGCATAATATCAGAAACTGTATTTTGTTGAACCATTTTTTGAAACACCTGAGGCTCATGTGTTTGTTGTGCCCCTCTAATTAATAGGCAACCATAAATCCACAACTGCAGGACCATCTAATTTCATAGACGTTCATGGTATCTGCTTTATAGTTACATAGTTACATTTACAGACACTAGAGGGCAGTAGAGGACAGCGATTAATGGAATGGCGTGAATCATATCAGTTACAAAAAACATCGAGGCCTGGTTTCACAGACAGGGCTTGGGTCAAGCCAGAATTAGGCCATAGTTCAATTAGGACAATTATATAGTTTTTATAAACGTGCCTTAGATAAAAACACTACTGCTGTGCATCTTGAGAAAAATCAGTGGTGCTGACAGTATTAACCCCTTAGCATTCTTGTACAATTTACCTGAAAAGTAATGTTTTTGAACCATTTGGAGTATTTAAAAAGTAATCTTTCTATAACCAATGTTTTTACAGTATATGATGTTTGTTTGTGGGTGTGGGTGTGAGAGTGTATATATATATATATATATATATATATTCCATGATATTTCAAAGTTTGTATCAAAATTTTTACTTTATGAAACATTTGTATTATTTACTTCAAAAAGGCTGAGCAAGTATGTTTATATAACTTTCTGGGCATTTCTTCACAAATTCATATATCCATATTTACACGTTTATAAATAAACTCGTTTGAATGTTGTTAACATGGTGTGTTATACAGATAATTAAGTGGTTTTAATGTTCTAACAAAGTTTTAAAGTCTTAATGTGTAATAGTGTTTATTCCAATACTTTACAGAATACTTTAAATAAATTATTGAAAAAATATGTTATAGTTCATAAAAATGTATGATTTAAAATTTTGTAAATATTTTTTTAAATGTGTGTGTGTGTAAGTGCAAAATACAGTATGTACTATTGCCTATTTTATTCAATAGTCTATTTCTGTATTTATTATTAATGAAAAGTTGTTTGGCATGTAAATTCTGCTGTCTAAATAAGTTTCAACATTTTATGTATCTGAGTTTAAATCAGGATTTTATGAGTTCCTTCCTATACTTGCATCAGCATGGTTCCACGCAGAGCGAGACTGAAGCAATACCACACCTCACCACCGAACACCTGCATTTTCACTGATGCACATCACACAGATAAAGCACCTCCTGTAGCAGAGACTCACAGACAGACCCACTGCAGAGGGTTCAAAAGGTCTCCAAGGGCAGCCGAGCCTCTCTAAACATGCCTCCTGTCCCTGTGAGTTTCCATCCTGATGAATCTTTCTGTCTGTTTTTGACTCTGTGTCTCACACTCGCTGCTCTCTTAGTCTCTCCTCTTGATCTGTTTCTGTCTCTCTGATGTTTTGCAGTCTGTCTGCTTTACTGTTGTCCTCTCTCTCTCGCACCCCCTCTGATTAACCCTAGGCCCCCGCTGAGCGGACTGCCAGACAGAGCCATTTAATTTCACTCGGATCCTTTTCATTTCTCTCCTCCAGGCATATCCCTCCATCACCTCAGAGTGGATAAAATACGAGCAGCTTTCAAGGGACACTCTCTCTGCTAGAGGAGACTCGGTTGCGCAGCTTTCGAACATGAAATGTGAGTTATGTATGAACTTTTTAATTTCTGACGTCTTTTATACCGTGTCACCATGAGCTACTGTTGTTTTAATGTTCAATCAGCTTCATTTACCATCTGTTCTTCCAAGTATAATTGGAAATACTTGCACATGCATTTCAGACTCTCCTACCCCATGAGACTCTCATAAAGGTGTGTGATGTGAACAAAAGAAAAGTGATAAAAGAAATAAACTTTTGTTTCAGTTACGCTAAAGAAACATTTGATAAAAAATGACACAAAACATTCATTTTTCATCTATGAGTTCCTTCATTTGGCCCATTCACACACTGAAACGTCTAAACAATGGCTTTCTGGCAGGTTAGTTTGGGCTGCTCAGTGAGTGTGTATAACTGTTTACTATTGTACATCTTGTGCTATGAGGTTTTATCACTGCGTCTGCCTAGCAAGATCAGCCAGGTCTAAAATAATGGGGTTTATATTTTTCGCAGCATTAATCTGACAAAAGTGTTGCACTTGTTTACACACTGACAGTGCTGTTTTTTTTTTGGTGAATAAAAAGACAATACAATTTTATTTTATTGTGCAATTGAAAATTAAATGTTTATGTGCATTAGAGACCAACAACGATTTGTCCATTGTACTGAAAGCACAAGCAAAGTCCTGCTTGTCCTTCAGGAAGCACACAAACACTGAGGAGGTAACAGTCAGCTGCAGATGTGGGGTTAAGTGCAGGAAGAGCTCAGTATACCTCTGCCTGTTAGTTCACTCCCATCACCCTTTACCAGACCTAGAAACCAACAATTGTATGTTGATTTCCCCACCTAGAGATCCACTAATCACCTAGTGCTTCGATGTCTTACCACAATATCTATCAAAAGATGGTCATTAGAATCCTAAATTTTAAGAGTCTGTTCACATTAAGGATATAACTATAATTATAAAAATATAGTTTTAAAAATTATACTTAATTTAAAGTCCACACTACAACTATAACGATAACAGCATAGAGGGACAGTATCATTGGAATCACTTTCAAAATTATTTATTATTATTATTATTATTATTGTTATTTTTAGCTGGAACATTGACAGCCAATCAGGATCCATTCTGCTTTAAAGCTCGATGATTTAAAATAGCAGACTTCAAAACTGTAGCTTGTGCTTATAATAAACAGAATGTAATCGTTTGTTGGTGTGGGTGCTAACATGGTCACTGTTTAAGTTATCATTATATTTAGCATATTCCTTATTTATTTATTTATTTTGTGAACGGGACTTAAAAAAATTAATCTATGCACGATTTGGCAACAGCAACTTCTTGTGTGAAAATATGTGAGAAAATTAAACACAAATTTAGATCTTGAGGAAGTGTCTCACAACTGGACAAAGCAAAAACTATAATATTTAACATTTTTGAAACTCGTTACCAAGACATTTTACTATAATATGCTAAAATGGTATGTTTAGTTAAATAGCTAATATATATATATATATATATATATATATATATATATATATATATATATATATATATATATATATATATATATATATATATATATATGTATGTATGTATAGGGACATAAACACACAATATTGCACACAAACACACACACACACACACACACACACACACACACACACACACACAATATTTCTAATAACTGTCTATTACAACAAACATTGCTTAAATTATTCAATAGCTTGCTACTACTATAGTTTGCTATGGGAGAACACTATACCAAAACTATAACTTGATGCATAATCAAGTTTATGGTTGTGCTGAAAGAATAACTTATGTTTACCTTCTATATACTTTTAAAATCGCCTGTGTTTTATGAGTATTCTGTAAATTCATAAATATAATCTGTACAGCAAACAATTCTTCTCTGTCCGCCTCTGCAGGCACATTTTAACACTACAAGCAGCACAATAGCAGGTGAGAGAACAACAGCTGGAGAGGGAAGGAACATTAACACCCCATGCAAAACTGTTACTAGGTGTTCCCAGCTTTCTCCATTTAGAGATAATTATGTAATTGGTGTTAACACAGAGCCAACATCAGCACAAATGTTTCCCATTCCCTTCTCTCTGACACCTTCGTTCTGTAGCCTTCAGCTTGTGTTACTTTGTCACTGATAGCTTGTGTCTGAGAATGAATTTGCATACTGCATACACGTATATGATTGCGTACAGACAAGTGCATGAATCTAATCTGGGCTGTTTCCACTGAATGGACACTGTGACCCAGTAAGACCACCATGGTGCCTTAATCGAAAAATAAACTCCGGGTGAGAATTAGCCTTCAGGTGCTAATTACAGTCCTCCAGCTGCCCGCTGTCTCCTCTGAGGAGATGGGAGCACGAGCTGAGTAGAAGAATAAATGCTTTTATAGTCTGCACGTTCCTACCAGATACTACAGAGGAAGCACAACTGGTTGCTTTCACATTATTTCTCTAGTATGGTTAGGCAGCAAAGTGGCCATTGAGTGTGACTGATTTACATTCTGTGAAGTTGTTTCAAATGTTCATTATTCTGCTAAACCCATTGTTCTAGACTGAGAAAATAAACGTCACTTTATTACCTTAAAATATTTAAAGGAACGCTATGGCAGCATTAAATTGAGAAACCTTTGTCTAGGGGCAATTCATCTGCGTTACCCTTTTTCTAATCCTGAAGGCTGATATGAAATATTAATCGCTGCCTTTGAATATGTGTCCTACCATTTACAGACGGCTGTATATGGAGTGTTTTGCTGTGGATCAATTTTGATGTTTCAATGTTTGAATGCTTCAAAAGCATTAAGTCAGATTATGAATAAATAAGAAGCAGAACTGATAAAGGCGTCATTGCCCTAAAGGAGGAGCAAGAGTTCATGTGTCTAATTCTACACTTCAAAGACCGTCGTGCCTTTTTCATGTGTACACAGTCTTTCTAGAAATTAGGTCGGGTTTTCTCAGTGATTTCGAAATTAAGAGAGTGCCTCTTTGAAATATAATCGCAGAGGAGAGCATAGAAACACATAACTTTCATTGGTTTTTGCTCATTCAGTTGCATATTAGGTCTACGGAGTTAACTAATCTGGACTAGACCAATGGTGTCTCTAATAACAGAGAATAAAAACCAGAAATGCACTCAGTAATAATAATCAATAATGAATTCTGTTTAACTTTAGATATTATTTTAATAATGTATTTAATTATTATATATATAAAAAACTTTCATTAGTTTTGCTCTTTAATTAGCATATTAGATGATGCTAATGCTAACGCTAATAATAATAATAATTACCTTAGACCCTCGCTTAGTGAGCTGTCAGCAGTCTGTTATTGTTTCACCGCCGGAGCAGATGTAGACAAGAATGCCTCCTAAGCGATTGAGGTGTTCTGTTGTTGGATGTAATAATGAAAATAGCAGTCATCATTTACTCCTGACATCTGATCTGCTGAAGACGCTGTGGATTATGTTTGTTTTTGAAGGGAATGTGCCTATAGATCATTAGTGATCCAGCCTCACCTACAGAAGAAGTGATTGTAAGGTTTTTTAATGAATCTTTCCCAATCGCCTTTCCTAATAAAGTAAACAGTCCCTCAGAGAGGGGCGGGGTCAGAGGAGCTCATTAACATTTAAAGGAAAATGCTACAAAAATGTGTGCTCTGGAAAGAGCTGTTTTTGACAGGGTAAGAAATGTGTTTTTTACATTACCATTGATAAATTTAAATAAACTATGTTACAGACTTTTCATTAAGACCTTAAAAAAATCATATAAACTGGTGGAAATGGGCATACTATGACCCCTTTAAGTTTAGTTAGATTAAAAAATACACAAATGTAGGCCTATAGTAAACTAAATGAGAATACATGCAAATGAAAAGTTTGATAGTACAGACAGAGCTTTATGAAAGATACTTATTTTGTGTAGTGAAAAGGATACTTTGTGATTGTGTGCGTTGTACTAAGACAACTAAAAATGCCGAAATGTTTGAAAAAAAAACCCCCTCTGAACTTTTGATGATCTGTTGTGATATTAGTAGTAGTTTTAGTAGTTTTGAAAATGTAAGTTGCTTGTGAAAATAGCGCCAAAGTGAATAGAAAAGTCTAATGTGTCCTCTTTAATAATATAAATGTATTATAAATACAGGATTGTATCTAGTAATGCCACTTTATCTTGAGATTCACACAAACATTTACAAATATACATACACTTTCATAGTTTTGTTCTTTAATTTGCACATCAAGCCAAAAACAACAACAATAATAATAATAATAATAATAATAATAAATTTAGTATGAATATATTAATCTGTTAAATGCATTTATCCAATCATGCCAACTGAACATATAATTTTTTTCTTTATAATATAGTTTTATAGATAGATGTTAAATTTAACAAATCAAATGTTGCTAAAATGATTACTGAAGTTAAAATGGTTATTTGTTGCACATCTGAATTTCCATTTAGCTTACCATCCTCCCACATCTACCCAGAAGTCAAGCTTTCTGCTTTTTATTACTAGTCATCCACTGTAGAACTCATTGTGAGTGATGCTGATGGCAGGCATTGAGTTGTTGAAATGTGCAGCTAGGCCGACGCTGGTGTTCTCGAGGTGTGTGTGCGTGTGGGAGGGAGATAAGTTATGCAGGAGAAGTCGTTGTTTAGCACGGTGAAGCGCTCCACAGAGATCTATTGCAACATGATGAGGAGATGAAATTAAGGTCAGAAACACCACAATTTTTCCTGTCACAAGAAAGATGCAGTGAATGGCTGCGGGAGAAAATGACTTAAACTGTCCCTGGTTGTCTGCGTGGGAATCTGATTTCTGGAGTCATTAATTTTGTTCTGTAGCCATTAACACAGCTTCGTTATGAAGGACTGAAGCTGCTGCATTATGTGAGGATACCTGGAATTTTCTCAATAACATAGCAGGAATTAATTGAAGTTTTTAATTTTTTAACCTTTAAAGCTCAAAGAGAAAGCTGCTGTAATTTACTGTGTCTAAAGTCATGAATAACCTTTCATTTGATATTCCTCCACTTGACCATGAACGTCTGTCGGTATGTCTGGTCCAGCATTTCTTTCTTGTTATATGCACACCCACAGCACAGACTCATCAGAAGCCGGGTATTAAAAGTGATTTGTATCTTTATATATGATCTTCAAGTGTCATCCACACAAAATCCACAACTTGTATAAAAAAGAACTGTGGATACATAAGTCATTAACTACAAAAAAGACAGGTGTTTCTGCAAACTAATAATTTAGAGTTTTTATAATGCATATTAAACTGTAAACCCTAATAAGTTGGCAGAACTCACAAAATTTGAGGTAATCGTAAACTGAAAGATTAAATCAGTATAACTTTAAATATTGATTTTCTACAAGTATGTTAATCACAATTAAACTGAAATGTTGATTAAGATAACTCATAAACTTGAATGAATAAATGAATGAATAATCATGCAGAAACATTGTATTAACTCAAATCTTTTGCAATTTACTTCCAGCTAGCTAAAGCACACTTAGCATCTGCTAATGTAATTAGCAAATTGACCCACACTATCCCTTTGTGTAACTATTATTTGCCCACTTAGGCTGACAAATCTCAAATGTGTTTTATAGTGTAATTCTTACCTTATATAACTCTGGTCTGGTAGAAAATATCACAGCATTTATACAATCCTTGATACAGCAAAACTTTTCCTTTTGAAGTCAGTAAACAATTTTCCATGGATATAAAATGGGATAGAGAGCCAGTTGTGATTCTCAGATAGTGACTTTACATAAAAGAAACAAAAAATCATAAAGAATATATAATCTACTGCACAAAGCTGAAATCGTCGGCCTGTTCTGAATTCCTCACATCACACCACAATGCAATGAAAAATACAATGCAATGTCAAAAGTTGCAGTTGGTGAAAATCAACATCAATTTGTCACAGTAGCTGTGATAAGGAAGCATAATCACAACTAGGTTTTATGAAATGACTGGCTCAAAAACTCTTCTATTTTATGATAACACTGAGCCACTTTTTGGAAACATTTTAGCAAGCATCTGCATTTATCTGAAATCAGAGAATCTAATACATATTTCCTGGCTGTATTTGTTGTTACTGTTTTTACTTGGACAAAAAATACACAATGTTCTTTGGATTGAACATTAGTGTCCCTTAGCAATAAGTTTCTTCTCATTACACATAGAAATGCACATAATTATGAATCGAGTGCAATGTGTCCCTATACTGGAAACATTATAGGACCACAGACTGGTTTGAGGTGTTCTGAGATAAAAAAAAATATCATGTCTCTTAGGAAGTTTTTTTTTTTAAAATCCTTCTGAGAATAAACATATCAAGTTGAAGTGAACACAAAACAGTCAGTATGCCATACACTATCTCCGTTGTAGTGCAGTAGCTGAGAGAACTATGTTATCCTTCAGCAGGTTTTCTATAGGGACTGGCTATAGTCCGTTTATGACAGGGCTCTCAGGTTCAACAAAGCCGACATGTCTGGCAAGAGTACATTTTCCCCATTCTTTTATGTAAGCTTATTTCATCTCTTTCCTCCTTTTCTTCCCCCCTGAAACTGTCAACCAGGTTTGGTTCAAAAGTGTTCTGAGAAGCCACTCAGGGTTTGATTGCCCTCAGCAGGGACAGCGTGCCATAGCTTATCTGTCCGTTAACTGACAGCGAGAGAAGCCCACAGCAACAGATATCAGCTCCGTTACACCAAAAGAGCTCTAGGGAACACTGTCTGGTCAGTTCCACACATAGACCAGCCTCTCTGACACTGTCCTGTAGAGACCATGGCACAGATTACATACAGTTTAAGAATTGTTTTGAGAACAGATGAAATTACAAATAGTATATTTGACCAGTGGAAGACTTGGACTTAACAATCAAATATGCCTAATTTAATAAGAAATTACATCATAGTTATGAGTTTACTTCCACAGTATGTGGAGAGAAACACATCAAAATGTAATTTTGCAAGTTTAAAAGCACATCTGTCAAACTTCTGACAGGACCATGAAGGCAAAAAATAGTAAAACATAATATGCTACAGCGGTAATTTTTCTTCCTATGACTTTTCTTTCTCCACAACTTGTCAAAAGTTTTCTTTTTTTTTTTTTTTTTTAAAGCAATTTATCATGAACAAGAGTTTCTTTCGTGTTTTGGTGGCATCAAAGTATTGGTGAGGGTTGATTTATAGTGATGTCCCAGCATGCAACAGTCAGTCCGAGGGGTTCTCTGCTGAGAGATCTTCTTGACTGGCCATCTGAATCCACAGGGAACTTGCTGCCTGCTCAAGCCAACTTGACAGATAGCTGGGATTTTCAGTGGTAGAAATCCTAATATCTAAAAATGAGGTTAAGCCATGAAAAGGATTTAAATATTTATTTTACTTATTTTACTGCATATAGTATATTGCCACACACAATATGAGGGAAATGATTTATGTGAATACATGTCGTGGGGTCTGGATGATAATGTGTGAATCTGATTTTGTAGCTCAGTATTTTTCCATTTTTATTTATTGTTTATGAATCCCACAGCAATTAAGATTATAAACCAACAATGTACTGCTTTTACCTTTATTATTAAAGGGGTCATATGACGAAGGCTAAAAAGAACATTATTTTGTGAATTTGGAGTAATCCAATGTGTTAATGTGGTTTAAGGTTAAAAAAACACATTATTTTCCATTTTATGTACATTATTTTTTTCTCCTCTATGCCCTGCCTTTCTGAAACGCCTTTCTACTACTCTTGGCAAGATTTTGAAGTGCGCAACCAGTGGATGCTTTACTATCCCATGAGGCCACAGGAGATAATTGGTAAATGGCAGTGAAATGATGCAACTGAAGGAACATGACAATGACAACATGAAAAATTGTAGTAAATCTGGATTGATACTACACCTCTATTCTAGACCTATATAGAACATATATTTTTAATTATCAAAGTAGATATAATTCAAAATATGTATCTACTTAGTATTGATTTTAGATGCTTGCATCATGTTTTTGAACAAACCAGTTGAGTGAATAATTAAAATGACTCACTCTCTAGTTTTGTTCCTGCAACAAGGTCATGGAATAATTATTTCACTCAAATGAAATGACTGAAAGGTTCATACTTCTAAGGACACCGCAATTTATTTTCTGAAATGCCATCTTATTGTGTAATCTTAAATCATATTCACTTTCCCAATCAAGTTGCTGAATTAGACTTGATTTCAGAAAAAAAATGGTAAAAGAGTGAATAGAGGAGTGATAGAAAGTAATAGAAAGTGAGAGAGACAGAGAGAAAAAAAGAGATGACCAAAGCTGACATGTGTGAGTCATTTACATTCTGTTTCCACTCTGAGAAGAAAATTAACTCCAACACCAAATTAATAAGACTCCACTTAAGTCTGAGTGGCAGTCTGTTCTCTAGTAGCATGCAGCATTTAGGATCTGTTTTATGCCCATGGCTGGACACCTTTATCAGCCATTACACAGCCCAAATGTGCACCTCAGTAGGACAGTGGGCTTGATGCGGGGTGTTTTAGCTGCCTTGTGTGAGGAAAAGTGAAAACAGTGATTTCATTAATTCTAAAGCAACTGACAACTGAGATTAAACCGTTTTGTACAATACATTCTGGCATTTGAATCACAAAACCAGCTCCATATCTATGGTAAACTTGCTTGCACCTGTGGTACATCCGTGCACTTGCAATGCAGAGCTCTTGTGTATGAGTTTCATGAAACAGGAATATGAGATCTCAAAAAGTTACTTATAGAAGTAAGCTAAATTGGCATGTTTGTGTGTTTTTTTTGTGTGTGTTTCTTTTGCTAACACTATCATTTTGTTTTAGATTTGAGTTTAGTAGGTTGTATTTTATTTTCACACAACAGAGCATTAACCTATAAGTGCCACTCACCGGAGTTATTATTTCCAGACTGCTATGATACACACAATAATCATCATTATAAAACATAGCCAGAATCTTGTTCATCTAGCTGAACTTGCTTTTAGCACCTGTCACAGTGGGGCACTGTGACTAGAGACTGGCACTGGACTTAGAACACAACACATTAGGCATGCATAGACTTTTCATACAACGACACATATTTGTTTTGCGCAATGTTACACCAGTTAACATTAGGTATGTGTGTGTGTGTGTGTAACTGATTGTGTATTGTTTAGGTGTTGATTCTGTTCTCACCATTTTTGTTTAGGTTAACACTTTGTGAGTCAATAATTTTATTATGTTAATTTGGGTATTGTTGAGAATACAAACAAGACCGGTTGGCATGTTAAATGTTTATTGTTTTCAATCATCCACTTACATAAAGTGAACAGTCATACTTACGTACTGGAACATTTTCTCATAAAAAACAGAAGAAACCCGGGGACCACATTGCCACCATTTTTAAATACCTGTTTCCCGCCAATAGAAGGCACACTTAATTGGTCTCATGCCGGAGGTGTTTGTTTGATGCTTTGGTAAACCATAATTATGAATTTAGTTTGTGTTGTTTGAAATGGTTGTATATTTCTGCATATTTTTTAGTTCTAATAGTTATGCCTTTGTTACAATTAAGTCCCTATTTAATTGTTTTGTCTTTCTTGAACTTATTTGTTACCATCAATTATTTAATGGTTTAGTCCTAGTGGGAGGGGCTTATACTTTTTAAGTGTTTCTCTCAGTCTGGTAAAGGAGCTCGTAGAGTGAGTCGGGGAAAGTTGCTTGCTTGATTTTTGGGTCAAATTATTGACATAGCCAAAAGTTTTGTTTGTACATTTAAACTTTGTACAGTTTTTTTTCTATTTTTTTTCTTCAATTTTTTGAGTTACACTGTAAATATAATTTGCATTCTTTTGGAAAATCTTTGTTTTTCACATTTTGGAATAAACACAAACTTTTTGACTTCATCAGCACGTCACTTCATTTTTTCACGCCCCCATGGGCCGGTACAACCAGAGCAGGGGTGCCGCCACTGCTTGAACACCTTGTAGCAGTTGGCACACCACTGTCTCTGTTACAACACCTCTCACTGGACATTTCACTTTGAAAGTACTGCAAAACATGCAAGAAGCAATTTAATATAATTTTGAACAAGGCACTTTTTTTCTTCAGTGCTCTGCTGTGTGCAGAAGCTCACCTTTTCCATTCTACCTCAGGGTGAACCCGTGCCTAAATACTGTAAAAAGGATTTGGATCATCCACATGGTCAGTATAGCGAAAGCACTTGCACACTCCTTCCCTTTATGTTGACCCAGTGTCATCTTGGGCTGTCAGAAGAGCTGTGGTCTTGAAAACATAGGAGATTGGAATATGTGAGGTTTTTATGACATCATTAATCGCTGTCACTTACACACAGCAGCAGAATCGTATCAATACCGCACAGAACAGCATATCTATTTTTGCCTTTACCTCTGTCTGCTGCAACATACTGTATTGCTATCACATGCTGGACAGAGTCAGAAGAACATATAATTTTCTGTTTGATTGACAAAGCTTTTGGCGATGCAGTTGCATTGTGATAGAAGTAGAAATGATTGCTCAAATTGTATTGTAGGCAACAGAAAATAATCTTTTCTGTCGATTATTCAAATGAGATCTTACACAAAAATCTTACATAAGTAAAGAGAAAGGAAAGCAAAACTCGATATGTGTGGGAAGGCTGATTTTCTTTGAAGACTGCAAACCAACTATGCAAACATCTTCGCATAGCACTATCCCTCATTTTAGCTTTTAAAACTTTGACAACTTCTATAGAGTGCAGACACTTCCTCAGAAACCGATGGGGAGGTTTCATGGCTTTAACACACACAGAAAGGTAAAGTGCTAAAGTATTTTTTGTAAAAAAAAATGAAAACGTGTTTATGCATAAACAAGCATTAGATTTCATCTATGAAGTCATATTCTGTGGTAAAAAAAATAACTAGGTCTAAAGATCTAGGAGTTCAAAAGCAAAAAAACCTTCTAAGACAAGTCTTACCTTCAGTGGCTGGAAAGATTTGAGAAATATGCTGGAATGACTGCAAGGCTGAATGACTGCTATGCTGAAAAACGCAGTACATCTGATTTACATTATATCCCATTATCTGTGGTTGTCCACATATTTAATCTGTGAGATCTCCTTTAAAACTCAGGAGGGGTATATTAGCCGAAATGAAGATTCAGAAGCCAGCTGAGAGTCACTTTCAAATTATTGGACCCATTGCAGGCATTTAAGCAGTATGATGTTTTAATTTAAGCATAATTAACACAGCATTAGTTTAATGTTAAGCTCTATGCAAATCTAATACAGCAAAATAATTGTGCTAGAATAAAATATAAAGGCAGCATTTTCAGCTTGAAGACCCGTGCTGAACTGCAATATTATAAAGACAGCATGTTTCCCCCCAAAGTTAGAATGACTTTACAAATTACAATTTGAAATACATTTATAAATGTAACATAGATGTGTGTTTGTGTGCAAAATTATTTACAAATATTGTGATGATATATCAAAATTAAATTGATATATCGTAAATAAACATTAACATTGACAGCCCTAAATTTTTTTATTTTTTTTATTTTTATTAAATTGACCAAAGCCCTCTTTCTGGCCACCTGTACTCCAGTTTGAAAACCCCTAAGCAAGAATATTGGGCTAATAATAAAAATAACAGTAATAGTAATAATAAAAATAATAAACTGTGTTTTACAATAGTAATAATAATGAAAAAAAACTAAGATAAATCATGATGTTAATGATAGATTGTTGACATTTCATAAAGAGATATCAAATGAGAAATTTTGGCTATCAATCAGACCTTTTAAAACAATTTGGCCTCATAATAGCATCTAATTTTTACACTAAAACTGAGATCCTCTGTGTCAAATTTGATCAATGGCATAGCTGGGTTCTAACCCATTTTTCTCAATGCTGCAATCTGTTTCCATTTATTTCCAATTAGTTCAGAGCTCTCATCAACTTAATTAATATTAACAGGAAACAAATGCATATTTTTGCTGAGCCACGTGGTCCAAAATTTACCGGGACATCTGCCCACATGATTCATGACTGCTCGAACACATACAGTCATGTGCTCCTACACACTTACAGGGCTGGTGGGCAAAAGAGTTTAACTTTGCCTTTTAAGGTTGCAGAGGGAGTGTGAAAAGTTTGTTTAGACTCATCAAGAAAAAAAAGATAAATCAGAACAAAGTATAAAGCTGCACATGCTCCTCAGGGACCTGTATCTTCCTCCTAATTTACATAAAGGTCTGTGCATCAGAAGTAGCGGATGCCCTTTTTAAAATATTAATGCACAGCTAGTCTCTCTCTCCCTCATTGCTTTGTAGCACCCTCTATCAAAGGCTGTGTGTGAAAAAGGGAGAGGGCAGGGAATACTGTGTGTGTGTTTCTGTCTGTTTGGGTACATCTGTGTTTAGTGTTCTTTCAGTTTTGGCCCATTTTCCATCATAATTTTCGCTGGCTGGCTTGGCAGCTACTCTGTGTGGCTTTCATTGTCACTTAGACAGCAGCCATTTCGCTTATCTCTCTGGAAGAAAATGAAACAGTCTAGTCTGGTTTAAAATGGAGTTAACGCAAGCATGAATGCATTGGACGGGTTGTTGTTATATAGGAACAGGGTGAAGATGTCACTTGTCTACATAAGCTATGAAAAACGCAGTCACTGCAGTTTCATAGAGCAGTCTGTCTGGGAGCACTGATGAGTCACTGCGCTTCCTCACTTTGAGAAAGTTTGAGTCGTTTCTGACCCAAGAGGCACCACGGCAGGGGAAAATTATAAACATTTATTTGTTGCTGAAGGAGTAGCTAATTAAAAATAGAAAATACAGTAATTATTTACACACCCTCCTGTCGTTCTTCAATGTAACACAGAAGGTGAGTTTATGAGGAATATACTGGCCACTCTTTTTAATATGAATATTAAGGTGAATCTTCACCGAAAGTTTTTTTTTTTGAAAGGCCTTAAAGTATGAAAATGTTACTCATGCCCATTATTCAAGCTCTTCTGAAGTCATACAATGGACAACAGACTAAAATTAAAATTGTAACTAACTGAAAATGAAAGTTCATGATAGAAGCGCTGTTTGATTCATGAGATGCCAAAAGAATCAAAAGCATTGGTTCAACCCACTGATTCAGTGATCTATAGTGTAAGAGGTTTGAATGAAACCTTGAAATTGGCCAGACACTGAAATAACGATACTATACTATTCTTCAAAAATTCTTCTTTTGTATTCCACGAAGAAAAGTGTCACACAGGTTTGGAAATTGAGAAAATGATGCCAGAATGTTCATTTTAAGTGATCTATCCCTTTAATCAAACCGCCCGACAGTACACAAGCTCTCTGGCAGTAACTGTGGTAACATGTATCATTCCTTATAGTATTTATGTTCTGTGCAGCACATCATCAACATGTTTCTAGTTATAAATCTTTATTTTTGTTTGTTGTTACACACAGCACCTTCACATTTCTTTGAGCACAGTATGAATAGAAAGCGGCTTTGTCTTTTGCAGTGGAGGTAAAACAAGTTCAATTTGCAGTTTTTTTTGATGGGACATTGCTCTTGATGTTCACTCTCTCTGACAAACAGAAAATAAAACACACAGTGACACACACACACACACACACACACACACGCGCGCGCGCACACACACACACACACGCACACACACACACACACACACACACACACACACACACACATACACACACACACACACACACACACACAGCTGTTTCAATATCCTTAGGCTTTAAAGACAGGACATGAGAGGATTTGTGTTGGTGGGCAAGTACTGTTGTGTCCTTACACATCACACGTGATTGTTATTTTTGGTGTATGCTCAGAGGGAATAGCAATAAATCAAATTAAAAAGTAATTTCTTCCCAGTGGTCCTCCCCAAAGTCATTTCTGCTTCATTTTTCATCACATTACCTTAGCCATTTATCATATTTTATTGTAGTCTGTGCAGTGGTCTGATAAACAACGGTGTGTATGGAGGTCTACCTCATTAAATTGAATAATTGTCTGAATTGGCCTATTTCCAAAAACGGCTAACAATATTACAGAGCACACAAAACCCTGTGAATCTTCCCAAATGTTACCCGCTCAGAGACATTGAGCACTGTGCGTCCTCATTCATTTACTTTCTACTCTATAAATACAACACTACTCAATAATTATATTTTGCTTCATGCGGCTGTATAGTCGCATAACCAGCTTTAATATCTCAGCATAATTAGTTAAGCTCGCCTCCATCTGCTACTAATAAAAAGAAACAGGGGCTGTGTCACAGAACCGGTGTGAAACGCTGAGCAAAGGCTTGTTTACTGAGCCCTCAGCCTGATTCTCAAAGGTAGTTCTCAATATTTAACTCTTTTATATGAGTTCTCTGGCAGGAAAAGTGTAGAAAACACAGCAAAAGTAGGTGCAAAGAAATATACAACTTCAGCTCCTGAGTTCATCTCCTACACTGGGCACTCAGTGGCCCTTGTCTATAGTGTTCATGAACTGCATCACTTCAGCAAGTTTAGGTAATGTAATCTTTGTTTGATTTACCGCCCTTTTTCAATAAAGTTTTAGCTGTGCTTCGGGACACAAACGGCAAAATGAAAAACTTTACTTTGTCAGCCTGCCTAATTACCTGTGTGCTTAGGTGATTTTTTTGTTTGTTTGTTTCAGGTTTGACAGTTAATTTCACAATATACAGCTTTTAAATAATTCTGAAGTTTGGGCAGTGCAACCAGTAAGATGCTGGGATGTATGGTCCTTCGCTAGTGTTGCCTTTCCTTAAGTTAGCTCTAAACTATATGCGTTAAACAAAAAGTTTCTCCGTAGCCGTACCTCGCCGATCAGGGAGAATGTTCTGATCCTAGTGCATTGGGCACTCTCACATGTGCAAGACCTTGAGCAGCACTCAGACTTGTGCCAGACTTGAATCTATTTCCACACCCAGAAGGTTCCAAAGCCCCTGGGAGGAGCAGCAAACCCAAGCCTGTTCTGCTAGCTGCAGTCTGTTTCCCAGCCAGTCCCCCTGAGGCTCCTAATCATAGCTGCAAACCCAGGAATCAGGGTCAGTAAATGCAAAGCAGAATTTAACAGAACGAAACCCATAGCACCACGGCAATCACATTCATTGCAGACTGAGTGCTTTCTTTGCAGAAAGTCCCAGTATGGCTTGTTATGAGCCCATTCTGCTCTGCATATATTTATGTAAACGTAAAAACACTGCAGCGTTTTGAGACACAGTGATATTGTGAGGAAAGGAGATTCGGATGTCTTTCCATTCTTCCACTGCATGCAGATATAAGTCCCACTGAAGATGTCAGCATATTTAAAGACTAAAACGCTGCTGGACAGATGTTTTATTTTTTATGTCTTTGATCACAAAATGTCTGTGGCATATACCATTGAAAAACCCTGCAGTTTGTGTAATCAGAGAGTTTTGCTGGCTCTGTGATTACCAGCAGTGCTTGGTGGAGTTCATTATAACCCTGTCTCCTGCTCATTCTGATGTCAATTAAAAAGCCTGTTTTATACTTCTTTCCTCATCAATCAACATAGGGACTACATTAGCTTTCAGTCCATGCCATTCAACTCCATTCCAGATGATTTCCTCCCAATCTATCATGACAGGATCCACCAAGGTTTCCACTTTAAAGCTTTGGATATTGGATGCAATTTACAGCATTTCCTGCTTGGACACAGGCCCTTCCTGGGACTTCATGAGGAAGCAATTAGATCCAAAGTGATGTAAATACAGCCATAACAATGACTTGGGCTTGAAGGTATTGCTTTGAGGGCAGAGGGTAAACACAGTTGAATTAGATTAGGGCTATTAGAACCTACCTAAATTTAAAAGAGGGAAATAATTAAATAAAAACAAGAAAAAGGAAGCCATCATTCATCGATCTCGTCATTTACGTAAAAAAATCAGCTTGTTTAAATTTGCATCGCATTGGATAAACTTCCTATAGTTCATTGTAAATCCTGTTAGTGTAATACTGATGAAAAAGTTCATTAACAAAGATTTTTTTTTTTTTGGCAATGAAGACTGGACAATTTTTTTTTTGCTAATTCATAATGATGATGATATTTTAATTATTTTAAATAAACCATACTGCTGACCCTAATAGCAATATACTAACCTTTTATTAAATATATTAAGTATATGTGTATATAAAAACAATACAGAAATATACAGTGAATGCTATTTAAAAAAAGTATATATATATAATTTTTATTTTATTTTTATCATTAACATAAAATCAGTCTATATAACAGTCTTTATGGTGCCTTTCTATTTATTATAATATTTGTTCTTTTTGGAGCTTTACAATCCCTGTTCACTATCTCCTCTCATTTTATGGAATACAGCTTCAATTTTGGAACATTTTTTATATTTTATGAAAAAACTGGGCCCCATGGGCCTGGAATGATGTAATGGTGAGTAAATGATAAATTTGTCATTTTTAGGTGAATTAACCCTTTAACTGGATGCTTCCTTTTAGGTGCAGACCTGAAAAGGACATTTTAGGACAGACACTCTTAACTAAAATGTTACTTTCTTCTTCTTCTTTTTTTTAAATTACTCAATATGATTAAATATAGATGATATTTTCATCAAAATACAAAAACTATGAGAGAAAAAACTGTGAAAATCAACACTGGACGAGGAAACAATAGAGAAGTGCAGTTGCTCAAACACGCTCAGTGTGTGCATATTCATTGAAGTTGTTGTGCAACACAACAGTGCTTAGGGGAAACTTTCATTTGCAAAAAATGAGATCAAAACTCATAAGATCAATCAGCCACATCGAGGAACACAAGAACCCTGCTGTGGACGCAATGCCATGCACTAAAATGGCCACCAGCGCACAATGACACACAAACACCAGCTCACCCCATAGTGTTTTTCTTTCAGGCAGAGAGCACATTTGAGCAGCTGCAGTCAGGATGCCCTAGCCCTGTGGAGTGACAAGTTTAATTTGACTTTTTTCAGGAAAAATGAGAGCTAGACAGCCCAACGTACCATTCTTCTAATTTACTGTGTCCATGGTAACCAAGTGTTATTGCACAGCAGGTTCTAAACTAAAAATATGGGGTACAGCTGAAAGCTCTTGGGATAAAAATGTGTAAAGAATAAGTAGAGCAATAATGAAACAGAAAAAGGACACTGTAAGGTTAACGTCAGCTTTTTCTAAAACATAGACCTTCACCCTCTTTCACGAGTACAAATCAATTCATGTCCTGAACTCAACCCAGGGTTTACTGATTCCATTCAGAGGAAATGAGGTCAATGCCATGATATCTCATTTTAGTCATTCAGTCATTCAGAACGCTGATTCATTCAGTCACAAAACAAGTGAGTAGCTCACTGAATCATAAATACAAATGATTTGATCAAAAACAAGTGTCTTTATGAATGGATCATTCGTTTAATTGAGTTATTGAATCATTAATTCAACCAACTGTAATTGGTATTCAATGTATTCAAATAATATTAAGCATTTAATTTAAATTAATAGACAATATATTTTCACATAGACTTTATAAAATACACACTGCTCATATTCAGAATAGCAATGCCAAACTGAGAGAGGGTGAGAATGGCATGTTCAACATAACTCAAAGGAAGTTATCCTGTGTTGCACAGCTGCACATTGCCTCTCTCATCTTGTATCTTTAATGTGTGTTGTACTTGAACTCTTAGGCCACTTCTGTGAAACTGACATTAATGAGAGCAAATTGATGAAAAGAGATACAGGGGTAAAATTCTCCTGACTTTTTGAACTCGGGTGAACTCCAGGTAACCTCTAGAACAGGGGTCGGCAAGTACAGTAAGTTTGGCATCAGGCTAAAACGTTTTTTGCCACTAGGTGGCGGGCCAGAACATAGTCAAAGATAATTTAAGAAATTAATTGATGAAAAATGAAACTAGAATTGCCTGTGACATACTGTTACAGTGTCTATTGTAACTGGTAGTGATCTGTTACTCTGTGTTAAATCCAGAAGGACAGTTTGGAAGAGTATGTGAGTGGAGTGGAGATTCAACAATGCTTTGTGGTGAAAATAACAGTATTTGTTTTTTTTTAATTTTACCTATGGAACGATGCATTTCTTAAAGATTTCTGCTCATTCGAAATCGGATACAAATGAAGTGGCCTGGTAAGATTCTATTTGTTTGAATGCATTATTGAGAGAGCGATTTAAGTGTTGAATAAGTGTTGTAGTACTTGTTTAAATCTTGCTTTCAGCTGAAAATATTCAGTATCTACAAGGAATAAACAAAGATAGTCCTTGAGAACTATAACTTTCTGCTCATGTCCATTGACGTCATCATAGCATTCACATTCTTTATGATTTGAGTGATCCTTCTCTATTAAGCTAGCTAAATATTTTTAACATGTGAATTCTTGCTAAATATGCAGTTATATCATGGGCTGTTCGTATGAGTTGGACTTATGATGGAGCGGTGGTGGAGGGCTTTTGGAGAGAGTAAAAACCACGATCTGACTTTTAAAAAATCTGCTCGCTCCAGTCAAAATCACACCGCTCCACTCCGCACTACGCTCCCACTCCGCGCCGCTCACATACTCTGATTGTTCTTAACTGTTGCTGTCATGACAGATCTATTTCAGAACCAGCCACTATCAAAATAATCTGGCCCGCAGGCCGCCTGTTGCTGACCACTGCTCTAGAAGTTGAACGAATATTATGAGGCATTTTTCACAACTTTGTGACAACTCTGGCTGTCAGAAACCAGACAGTCTGTGTCTTTTGTACACTGCAGGGATGACAAGTAAAGACTCTTATAGTATTTTATGGATGTTTTTGAGGGTCCGCTAACAGTTTTTATCATCACACTAAGGCTGAAGAAAGAGAGAACGACTCTTAGTGAGTGAGACAAACCACACAGGTATGTATCGAAACCAACTGTCCCACTCTGCCTCTCCATAAAAGTGTAAAAAAAAAAATCCTGTGACCCTGACATTTGAAGGGCCTGCTTCCTCAGAGGAATTAAATGATACCTATTTTCTGTCATAGTCTTGCCAGAAAGAGTAACTGAGCACCCCCTGCCCAGCCTGCATCTATATTTAGATCTCTCTCTCCATAAGACACGCATGCCAGTATCACACATTAGAAACAGCCTCCTGCTGTTTAGCTCTCTATGACTAGCAGATTGGATGTTTACGAGAAGCACCCACTCATTAGCAAGTGATGGAGCGGAGGGTACATATCCAACTTTGGACTCAACTTCAACATGTTTTTTAACCTAATTAATCAGATCCACTTTTATCAGATGGAGAGCTGTATAACATGGTGTATGGCAACACTGGTCAATATAGGGGAAACTGGGGCTAGTTGTCACATGGAGAAGCTGTCACAAGGATTTTAACTCAGCAACTGTAAGGTTTTGAGTTTGTTTTCTTTAGCTGTGGTTATCTCGGTTTTAAATTAGGGCTTTTTTTGTGAGTTTGTTTTTCATGTCAAGTTGTCACATCAATGTGCAAATTGTTAATGTTCTCATATGTGTTTTACACATTTCATGAATTGCGTTCATAAAATTTGTTCTGAAATCAAAATTGTTCATTGTTAGTTCATGCTCGTGTCCATTTAATAACATTTTCATTTTAATAACATATGTAAATGTTGAAATTAATATGAACTAAGCTAATCAATGCTTTAGAAGTATTTTTCATTGTTAGTTCAACAAATTGAACCTTTTTGTAGGGTAGCACTAAGACATCAAATAAAGATGGTAATGTGAATTTATTTATGTGATTTTAAATATTTCTAACAAAAAACAATGAGTATTGCAAGCACTGATTGCCACTCAGAATCCAGATTAGCTGTGACAGTAGTTCTTATCGAGACACCCCAGACAGCTCATGGTATTATAAAAGTGATCTAAATCAAACAGACTGACAGTGAAAGCTCCTTGATTGCATTACATGATATGACCCTCTTGAGTGCATGCTGGGCTGCTAGTGCTAATCAGGTGCCACATACTTAATGTCACGTGTCTGTTTTGCTTTAGTTATATCTTAGTCAGTTGACCTAGTTTTCCCTTTGTGTTCAATTAGCTATTTCATTTGTGTTTTATTTATTAAGTCATTAGTCCCTTGCTTGCTTTGGCATTTATACTCCCTGTTCTGTTCTGGTTGTTGATTTGTCTATGTTTTGTGCTACGTTGGCTCTGGTGATTCCCATATTCCTTGTGGATTTATTATTAAAAGATTATTGTGGATTATATATATTTGTTCTCGTGCACTTATTCATAAGCACCGAGCACGACAGTTTAGTCCTTGTAAATGATCTGTTAACAAATGAAATGCATTTTCTGGAAGCCGCCAAGCACAAGGAGTGAGATGCTACTGTCAGCACGGGAGTCAGAATGTTAGAATTTAACACCAGAGGGCTATTGAGTATTTTTGTTTTGTTTGCCAGTAAAAAATACCATTCTGATAATTAAAAAAAATAAAAAATAAAAAATAAATATGGAGAAGGAAGCGTAAAAATGACCAAAGACCACCACAGTTTTGTTTTCCAGTTAAACATAAAAAATAAATACTTTTTTAATTAAGCGAGTGCTTGCGCTCAGCATGAGGTAACAGTGGGTACATAATAAAATACAGTACCGTTTACAATTTGCTTTAGAGCATTAACATTATATGCTTGATTCCTATGACACTTTTTTATGATTCACCATGTGAAGACATTTTCTCTTTGGCTGTTGGGGTTTAAAAAGTCTCCCTGAGCTTGCCCTGGGGTTGCACTAGCTAGCAGGTGACTTCTGTTTTTTAGAGGTTTAACTGTCTTCCTTCTCGAGTCAAAACAGCTACTTAACTCAATAACCTCTCTGGCTGTGATGAATGGTAAGATTCGGTCTGCTTTTGATAGGCTCAAAAGGAGGCTTAGAAAAGCTGAATTTCTTATTGTTTGAGCCTGAATGTGACAAATCAAATCTTAAAAAGTAGAAATAGCGATTGAGCCATGAAGTAATTGTGTCTCTCTAGAGTAAGCTTGGCTGAGGTGATTTGATCTGGGGATTTATGGTACATTAGTTGAAAGAAAATATTTTTTGTCATGGTCATGTTTTAAAGTATTACATCACCTTAACATTATTCTTGTTTTCCAGGAAACTTAATTTGACATGGGAGGTCCAGGGTGACATAATCTATCCCTTGACCTGTTTTCGAATTTTCTAAGACGTGAATTCAGGCTGCATTCAAACTAAACAATGTGCTCCTTCTCTCAATTCTGCAGAATCATTCACAATCTTACTCATGTGTCATGCTTTGTTGTAAGAGGTCAAACAGTGGATTATTGAAAAGTTACTATGAGATTTAATCAATAATGCCTCAAATGGAATAATCTATCAGGACTGCAATGTCGATGTCCATGTCAATAAGCCCAGAAGCACCTTTTTTGTTACCTCTACAGAACCAAATAAAGCCTGGTCTAGGAAAAGACTCGAATCCCATAACACTGTTTCTAATCCTTACTCTATAACTACTGTAAGTAGTTAAGCAATTCATGAGCAGTTAGGAGCTTAGTGACAGTGCTGGCCAAGCTACTCAAACCAGTGACAAAAGTACCCACATAAAAGCTAGATTTCACAGAAAAGCTGTACTATCTACACTAGCTTTTATGATTTTATGATATGGAAACAGCATTTATACCAGATGACAAAAAATTATTTTAGATCTATTTGTTAAAAAGAAAATATATCTGTAAATATCAAGTTATTATAGAGAAATATATTGCACAAATTTTAGTTCGAGTCCTCCTATCTGATGTGCCAGTAGGTGGCAATAAGCCACAAGTCTCTATGAAGTCTCTATGATCAGTCATCGGTTGAATCATTCAACCATTTTGATTCACTATTTTGGGGACAGTATACTACTCTTCCATCATCTTCCATCAAAAAGGTTTCTTTCAAAAACTTCATTTTCACTGGCAGAGTAAAAAAGACAGCTGATAATATCTAAACTGTAAGTAAATTAATATTAGATTCTCGTTTTTTGAACTGTTGCAAACATGCTGTTGATCTTCATACTATATGAGCTCTTGTTCCTGTAGTCACTAATTTACTGTTAACTTAAGTCCCTGTGGAAAAAATGTCAAAAACAAATGTAAGAACAACCACAGGTGAGCTACATGAACTCTGCTTCACACAACTAACAATAAGATTCAGTAATGTTTCTCAAAAAGAGCTGAGATAGTTGGCAGTGATGCTTTGACAGCTGTGTGACACACATTTACCTTAACATACTGTAGGACAAAGGTGAATTCTCTGGCTAGGGGTCCAGCCACCTGGAGCTGTTCACTGGGCTGTCATGTAGCTCTCGTTGCCTTGCCAGCATGGAGGTCAGATGCTGTAGAGCATGGCATGAGCAATTCCACCTGGTCAGCCTGAGTACTGTCAGCTGGCACCATAGCTTGTCTTTGATTATGCGTGAAGCTTTGATGCCCATAGAGCCTGGCATTAACCATAGCTGCTCTTGATATAGTTTTCAATGACTTTTATTAGGTCATGGCCTTCTAAACATCCCATTTGGTTGAGTTATTGTTACATCCCTCATGAGGTGTGAAATGGCCGTTCTGCATTATTTAGGCATTATTGTGGAGTCCCCCAGGGCTCAATCCCTGCATATCTCCTGTTCAATCTGTATATGTTCCCACTAGGGAAAATAATAACAACAATGCGGATATGCTTATTGTATATAAACCCAATAGACCTCTTAAATCATTAGTGGCATACTTTTGACTATCATCATAAAATCTGCTTTGCAGCTTATTCTGGCCAAGAACCACTCATATAGCCAGGACAAGGCTGTCTGACTGTTATTTAAAGCTAGAAATCACACTTTTTTGTCTTAATGTCTTTAATATGCTATTTAGGGGCATGTCTAACTGAAATCGATAACATCACATTAATATGCTGGCACTGAAATAACTCATAATGGCACACAAGTCTCTGATAAAGAGTGCACTTCAGCAGAAAATATATGTAGGCTTTCTGAATTTCTGTACATCCAAAACTAATAAGTACTGATTATTTCAGAGGCATCACTCAGACAACAACAGCTCTGGTTGTACAATGCTATTAGCTCTATAAATAGCTTTGTTATTGAAAAGCAACTTGATTTTGAAAATAGCAATGCTAGCACCTCACTGTTGAGAAATAATGGGTCAGAATATGAGAGTCTTGTTTGAAATTTTACAAAATGTGAACTAAAAATAACATGATGATATTTAAAATTATGCAAAACTATCTGGGTTTGGTAAGTTTATTAGTTGTTGTTTCTGAAAGTCTCACGAAGGCTGAATTTATTTAATCAAAAATATATTAAAATCCATATTTCGTGAAATATTATTGCAATTCAGAAAGTTTAAAGTTTTAATAGATTTTAAAATGCATTTTTCTCTCGTGATAGCAAACTTTAATTTTCAGCATCATTACTTCAGTCTTCAGTCTCACATATTCCTTGTTGCTCAAGAAAAAAAATTGTATTATCAATTTGAAAACTACTGACCCCAAACTTTTGAACAGCTCTGTAGATATTTAAAGTATTACATTAATACATATCATACATATCAGTAGTAAAGAAATTGTAATAAAACTGCCTATTATTCTCGGATGTTCATAAATATCGTTTTACTTGCATTTACTGGTAAAATAACAGGTCTATTAAATGATACCATGATTTCTTTTTCACTGCCACTCTGTGGCTCTGCAGGTCATATGACAGGAAATTAGAGCAGAAAAAAAGAGAAAAGGAGACAGATGGACGCTGACAATCATATCACTGACAGAGGAGTTACTAGAGTGCTGTGGCAGGTCCAACAAATGATAGAACAGACACTACACTTTGGGAACTTGTTATCATCATTTAAAGCAGCTAAATTGATTACCAGATTTATCTAAAACCTGCAGTTATTCTAGTGGCTGAGTTTGAAGAAAGTGCTTAGTCTTAAACAGCAGTTTGGTGCATTTATGAGGTGACTGCAGATGTCTCATGTCCTGTCCTGTCCTGGGCAGGCTTCTGCAGATGGTGCTCACACTGAGGCTGCATTCTTAACTTAAGCATCTCCAGCGATGATGTGCTGACATTTGGCCCTCGCATCATAACCAGTATCCTCTGCCATTATCATCAGACAGCAGGATGTCTTAATCTCCTGCTATGCAGTGAGTGCTGTCTCTGGCAGTGAGGAAGACCAGGCGGCCGTCCCTGGCAGCCCATCATAGCCCTGTTTTGGGCCTGTCTGTGTGTAAACCTCACACCCCTGGGCAGCGCTGAACTTCTGACCCGTGCTTGTCCTGGATAGGTCTGTCAGTTGTGCTTTAATCCTTTAATCCCTATGCAAGGAATCATTCAAAACAAAAAAATACCCCAAACCACAGCATAAAGCGAAACGTTTATCTATACGCTATCCTTAAAGTAACGAGTTATCTACCTGTTAGTCTCACAGACAGTTGGCTGAACATCTGATGCATATTGCACCACCATAGATCAAGGTTCCCAGACTTTCTGCCGTTAGTCTGAAGGTCTGGCTATGCAAGACTGTCTGTCTGTCTGTCTGTCATTATATTGTTCTATTATTCATTTTTATCTGTCTTTCTGTCTGTCTGACCTTTTAATATGATCATAGTTTTTTAATATTGAAAATGATCTGTAATTACATGGGCAAATGTGGCAGAAGAAATGTGTGCACTTTCTTAACTGCAGTTTACTGCCATCTGTTCTTGTGTCTATCACCAGCTGACTGCTTGTTGTAGCCACTGTGAGCTGAGAGATTCAAGAGGGGAACTGCACTCATGCAAGTCATCAGCTAATCCTCTCTCACACTCTCTCACACACTGACGAAAAACCTGGTTTCAATGCTAACTGATTTTGAAACATGTTGTGTTTTATTTGGGTTGTTGTGTGGGCTCTGTTCTCACATACAGGAGGTGGATGGGCAATATAATGTAAGCTCCCATACAAAACAATTCCTGCATAATATCTGCTTAGCGTTTGTGTCAACACTGAGAAAACAGCTATTTTCAGTTTTCATTTACATGGGCTATGCAGTTTTTTTTCTGTTTTACTTTCTCTCTTACTGATGTCATATTTATTTAGTCGTCTTTTAGGCTGGGAGGCAGAAAAAGAGATTATGGTTGTTCCTCTGAGGATTGCTCCTCCTGCCAAACTTTCTGTCATTGCTTTTGCTTCACTGCCAGAGCAAGCCACCGATCGGACTGTCAGAGATATTTTCATACATCTTAATTTGCAAATTAGAGCATCTTCATTTGACGGCTGCAGCCATCAGCAAACAGATGTAGGCTAATCTTTTAATCAACAATATGCACAAATTTTGTTGTGTCCTTACAAATTCTGAGTGAACATATTGAGATATCATGAATAAACCTGTTTGTAAATCTATCAGCATTTTTAAATCAAAGAGAATGTGTAATGCACTGTTGCGGCCATATTTTGAAAACTGATCTAAAGACATCCAACTTAAGAACACAAATATATATATTATAATTTTATATACGTTGTGACTATGAGAGATGATCATGATGTTAATAAGAAGTATGTGCTGTTCCATACTCATTAAGCATGAAAAAAAATTCTCAAGATTTCTTAGTTAAAAAAAGATAACTTTACTAATATTGAATTATGTTTATGTATCAAAATTGAAATTTAATTAAAGGTAAACAGGGTTTTTTTTTTGCAATCTTAATTCATGCACACAAACTTTGAAATATGCAGCTTTATATGCCATATCAAATTTATAAAATATGCTGTGAATCCCAGCAGCCTTCAGTGTATGAAATTTTGCTGAAGAGAATTTCATATAGCCAGAAGCTCATTTGCTGTTATTCTATCCATTATTAGACTAATTTGTAATTATGACTCACTGAAAAATGTGCATACTTATTCAAATGGAAAGCACTTTCTACTTGCTCCTCCGGGCTGCTAAACCTTTTCTTGTTTTAATCACAGTGTTCACATCAAAGTTGAAGTTGCACATCCAAAGCGAGACATCGTTTAAATGTATTTTTGTGTCCTTACAGAACACTGTACTAAATAAATGTTTGATGTCCAAATTCAATATCAATTCCATTCTTTATAGATAATTGTTGGGGAGGATGAAGAAAGTTTAACTTATATTTAAAATCCAAATGGGGGACACTAAGCATCATGGACGCACATGCTGACTTATGGGGCACAAAAAAGTTGACTAAAGGCAGAAGGGTCACAGCTTAGCACCAATTCATTTAGTTCCACTGGCTCACAAAATGAAGATGTTAAGAGCTGATAAATGTGAGCTCAGGGGACATCGTTGATTAAAATCTCCCTTCTTTCAGTTCTAATCTCTTTCAAGCTTTTTCAAGACTTTTGTCCTGACCAAGGCATTCTGTCCTGATGCAATGAAGCTTATATAATCACAACAACAGATCCTTTATATGTTGGTGGTAAAATGAAGACCACCATAGTATTTGGGGAACACCTCAAACCCAATTAACCTCACTCTGAAGCACGCGTGAAATCAGTCCAATGGAATGGCGAGATATCAAAGGCGGGATGATGTAGTGACCAAGAATCTTAAAAGCATGTGAGGTGGAAACAGCCTTAGCTGCTTCTTCTTCGCTCCGTTTCTTTATTTGTCTCGAGAATGTGTGTGTGTGTGTTTACAGGTTTTTCTAGACTAGTGGGGACTTAAACCTGCATACGCACCAACTCATGGAGACTCCAGACAGTGCACATTCTAAATGGTGAGTGTTGGCAAGAAGAGTGACAAGCAACTTTTTGATTGTGTGCACCTCCCTGCCTGCTCTTTATTATGAGTGCGTTGCTTGTCTGGGAGCAGAGCACACTCAGTTAGTTTTTGAGGGGGCTGACTGTGCACATTGTGATTGTCTCTTGCTATGTACGCTCTGTTCATGCAGGGTGCTCTTCGAGGAGGGCATCCTAGTGAGCAATCATCAGGGATTGGGTCCCACGTCTGCCTTGGCAGAGCGATGCTGCGGCTGTGGTTATGGAGATCACAAATGGATCTGGTGGAGGAGTTCTGCCAAATGTGTCTCAATGGGTCCTGCTGACTGTTGGAAGAGGCTACATTATACAGTTTGATTCTCATCCGCCTCAATTCAACAGGGTAATTTCCAACTGTGGTGGGCCCCGAGCAATAGAACAGGACGTAACCTAGAGACATTTTGCATAACACAAATATAGTGCATGTGGGTCAAAGACAAGACATTTAAAATTAATTTTTTTTTAATTATTTTTTACTCATAGAAAGCATAAAATGCATTAAAACTTTTGTGAAAATGTCAAAATATGGATGAAATAATGTTCCATTGTCATTTAGTGTAATGTAAAAATGAAACAATATACATATTCTGACCAGTGTTTATTAAAATATATAAAAGAAAATGTGATCATGTTAAATTGTATTAAATTATTAATGATTAAATACCTCTTGCTGACAAACAGGTAAAAAACACTTGTTGTCTTAGACCCATGTATAATTTATACTTATTAAATTGTATTATTTATATACTACTTATATAGAGGGTATGAGGTCTTGTATATTTAAAACCAAATCTAAATGTCCTTCTATCAGAAATGGAAAACAAATATTTACTTGACCTCTGGATGAACTTTGGCATGTTACGAAAAAAAAGTGTTTTGTTTGTTAATTTGAAATGCATGATAACTGCTTTGGTGCTACCTTTGGCAATAATCTGTCGCCTTCCCCTTTGCATTGTTCAAAGGCTTCCATCAGACGAGCCATGGGGTACTGTCTGAGACGCCTCTATATCTACTGATTTTTACGCTTTGGAGATGAAAGGTTCTCATTAGAGGAAAAACTAAATGATAAGTATAATTATATAATTATAGAGACAGTTGCCCAAGAGAAGAGAGAATGGAAAAGAGAATATGGGCTGTTGATGGTGATTACACTGTCTCAAACTCCAGAAAGTGGATGTTAGGAGATATAGGTGTGGAATTTGTCTTCCGAAAGAAATCTTTATGAATAATTAATTTTGGTTATGTTTGTGACCCACTCATCAAGCTTATCATGCCTACCTGTACCATGTGTTTATCTAAAAAAACATTTAATTAAAGCCATATATTGTGTTTAGATAACCATAATTATCATGCAAAGTGCTGTTTTCAACTTACCTCAGACGTGTACTCTATAAAAGCCTTTTAAACTGTACTATACATTTGTACTGCATTACAGTCTTCATTTCCTATGCAATAATCTAGTAGCTTCAAGGCTGGGGTCATATAGAGTGCTGCCAGAATGCTGATCGCCAGATTAAAAGCAAAAATACCATGGTTTAAATTAACACACTCTTTATAAGTGTTTCTAAATGGATGCCAGGCTTACCACAGCTACATTTCAGCTCTGAATCTTTTTAACATGCATCTGACCCAATTGGGTAGTTGAAAGAATGTAGCATAATCCCCCACCCCTTCATTATCTCAGGAGATAAGGTGTTATGCTCAAGGGTCTTTCCGCAGATATGATTTCCCCCTCAATAACACCTTTCCAGTGTTTCAATTATGAACATGTCCACTCTTAATTGTCTAGTTAGAGGGAACATATTATTTCACTTTACATTTTTGCAATGGGCAAATCTATTGATTTCTAGCATTTTCATGAAGAGAACATTGCCACAAAGGCACCCCGGTTTTTATTTGTAAAAAAAAAAGATTATGAGTTCTGTACCAACTTTGTGTTATAAGCAGTACTTAGACATTTGTCCTCAATTAGCGCCATTTATTTTTCCACCTAAAAATGCTGACTGAATGAAAAGATTGACCTGCTTGTAGCCTGCCTGATTAAATGACCTCAGATTTCTATTTTTCACTAAACAAGCACCAGCCATTCAGGTCACGCTTACAAAAATAATATTCCTCATTAAGCAGCACACTCATCTTGTATTTATCAGAAAATATTGTGTCTTTTCTGTACTCTAACCTAACACAAATTGTTTTTGTACAAAAACAAGCAGAAATCTCTTACTCACTTGCCCTTCTTCAGATCTCACATCATCTCCGAGCCCTCCTGTCACTCTCAGAGAGGCTTCTGGGATCGGAAGTGATTAAGAGCTGAGTGCCACTCCAAATGCTATTCTGAGTCATTCTATCAGTAATAACGGAAAAGACTAACACATAAAGAGTGCTCTCCATATGGTAACCATTCTCTGTTTTTGGAAGGTACACCACTGAATGCTATAAATTAATAAACTGACGTTTCTCATATTTAACGTTCACTGAAAGTTGAATGAGTGGTGTGACCGGGGTGTCATTAGGGTTGGTTACATACTAAAATACAAGCGTTTCCTGCTGTAACACCACTACTGATTCTACATTGTGAAACAGAGTGCCTGTTCTTTTTAGTGAATCCCTAACATCAGTGTAGTCCAATTCAACAATCAAATGGTTCTCAAGAGACAGCTCTTTTTTAGTAAATCAAAAACATTACTCTCTACACTAAAGTTACCTTTCCGCTATCTCCGACATTCACATGAGATTGTAACAGTTTGTCCCCTAGTGGCATTCACAAAGAACTTTCAAATTGCCCGTGTTCCAGTTACCTTCTCTACTTATTCACCATTGTAAAATGAATGAAAAACGAATGTATGAAAATAATTGGTCCCCAATATGGCCAAACACCACGTTTTCTATAGCTAATAAATGTATAATATGATACTAATAATAATATTTATAATACAAATTATAATAAAAATATCAAATAATTATTCTGGACTTTTTGTGTTTAAATATCTTTTTTTGGTTTTAGTGGGAAAATATGATTAATTCTCACTTTGTACCTTACTAATCTCAATGTTTTCCACATACACACGTGCTATTTTCCAAATATAAATACACATATGATCAGAAATGTATGACATCTAGTCTGTCATTTGTCAAAGATGTGAAAAGAAGTTAAAAGGTGCATGTGAAACATTTCAGTGTGGTTGCTTTAATAAGTTGTGAATGATACACATTAAGCACTTTGTAAGTAATATTTTACCAATGTCTATATAAACACCTGTTAAAAAAAGAAAAAAAAGAAAAAAATAAATTCTTAATGGAACCATTACAAACCCAGAATCACAAAATGACCCTATTATGGCTAATCTGGTGCCAGATATTCTAGCACTAAGCACAAAAACACTTTGCATAAGCACATGCGTGCTTATCACAGAAACTTTTGGGGTATAGAAACTGAAGTGAGATTGGGTTCACCGCTGACGAATGGCCATGAGAGTCTCCTCACACTGATCCACCAGGAGAATAATTAGTCGAGCAGAGAGAGTGTACAATTGACTGAAGCAATATTATTTCATTTGCTGTATCGAACCCATTTATTGTCCCCATAAACTACAACTGAACTGAGGAGAAAAGTCAGTGGGAGAGAAAATCAAGTCACTAACCCGTCTGTCCAACTGACTGGAATTTTAAGGCATTCAGTCTAATTCCATACTACCAGGTATCAAAAGGCTTTAGCAAAGATACTGCATGGTTAATAACTCTCTCCCTGTCGGGAGTTGCAAGGTCTGTCCTTCAGAATCGGTGAAGCACAGCCTGACATGTTTGTTCAGCTTGAGTACAATGTAAAGAGGTGCTGGCTGTATGGCTGTTGCTTATAAACATGACGCTTTTACCTACAGGATTTAAAGGATAAGTTCACTAAATGTATGTGTAAATGAACAATGTGTACTTTTTCTCAATGTGACCTGCGCCCAGATATCCCCTTTTATTTCCCAGCAAAAGTCTCCTGAATGATACAGCGGACTTTTAACAAATCCAGGGCTTTTGTACAGAGCAAGCTTTTGCATTTTTGTTTTTCTTGCCAACAGACAGTCGGGTCAATGGAGGGGCAGCACCAAAATCAAAAGTGCATTATGGGTGTTGAGGTTTTTGGCAAAAGGAAGCGAGCCAAAAATAAAAAATAAGGTAAAAAATAATCCCTCTACAGACATACATACAGACAGATAGACAGAGACAGAGAGTCAGTCAGTCAGTCTGTCCGTCCTCTAAAGGAAATAAATACACAATCCCATTATGGAAAATGAATAATGCATATGTTGCGCAATAAACTTAAATGTTGTAGGTAGACCACAAGAATTTTGTTTTTGGAAAATGCTGCTGGCCACTCTATGATTACAAGTATGATTGACAAGAGCCCCTTTCACACTGCACGTCGGACCCGCAATATTCCCGTAACATTGCCTGGTCGCCTTCTGTGTGAAAGCAACCACGTCCCGGAATTGATTACCGAATCGAACCCAGGTCGGGGACATAGTAACATTGCGGTAATCGATCCGGAACGAGCGCTGTGTGAACAAAAGCCAGATCTAATTCGGTATTGAAGCGATGACGCGCGTTATCGCACGACTTTTTTACCGGCTGTTTTGAAGGAAGATCAACATTCGCGACGAAAACATATGTGCAAACTGTAATGAAGCAGAGATCAGTTAGTTCCTCACTTTCCGCGCTGACGCCGAGATCGTTTGCTTGCTTCAGTTAAAGTATAACGTGCCAAGCTTTGTCGACTCGTACATTACACGTCACGCGCTGATGTCACGTGTCGTTACGGGATCTTCAAGGGTTGTGTGTGAAAGCACGCACATATACCGGGTCATCACTGGCAGTGTGAAAGTGCCAAATCTAGCGACCAGGGAGCAATTACAGGAACACTTTACCCCTGTATTTGCCGGAATGGCAGTGTGAAAGGGGCTAAGTAGACACACACACACACAATCAAAGAAACATCCAGCAACCCTCTGCCTTCATTTGCGTGGCGAGGGGTGTCCATGCATTAAACAATAGCGCTGTCCATTGCAGCTGTACGGCCTCTCTTTTAAAGTTATTTGTATGGAAGAGGCGGAGCATTGTTGATTTTCCCTCCCTTCCTTTCAACCTCTCTGTCAGTATTTAACCTCAGTTGGGAAAACGGATCTTAATTCTTATTCAGAGTGGAATGACAGCTTAGAAGTTCAGAAGGTATATTTTAGTGCTCCCAAGACAGCACTTTCTCAGGCTTAACTTTATTACAGAACATTTCAAGTATATAATTTTCCCCTTGCCAAACTCTGCAGAGGTTCTAGGACTCCTCTCTAATGTCAAGGATTCCCACTAGGCCACTCAACTGAAGATGACACACAATAATTCATATTTAGACATTTAAAGACAAAGGCATAAAGATTCAATGCATTACATTCCAAACAAACCACTGGAGCAATCTCTTAACTGTTTGACTGTATTGATGGAAATCAAGCCATTGAGCTATTCCTCCATCTATTATCTCCAATTACTTTAGTGTCATTTGCAGAATACCATCTTTGATCAACAAAACGAAACATCCAGAAATAAATGTGAAGGGCCTGCACAAATGGAATATGTAGTTTCAGCTGTTTATGCTGCTCAAATGCACTACACTCTTCACTTGACAAATCTGCTATTTATTTGTTGGTTTAATGGCGTCTTTGGATACAACCCAAACACATTATTTCATTAGACAACAAAGGAACCTGATTTTACAAATTATATTTTTGTTTGAGTACTGCTGTTTTTTCTTTATTTGTTCTAAGCATTTAAATATCTTCCCTGTCATGTTGCAGTCATTGCAGCTACTTTTATTGCCTAATGTATGTACATTAAAATAGACTGGCATTCTCTTATGTAAACTCATTTAATCCTGTGACTAATAGAGAAAAATCACACTATATTCATTCTCACTCCTTTTTCCTTTTATTGTGAGCTGGCATTAGTCTGTATTTTCCTTCTTTTGAGGCCCTTGGACCATAGTCAGACTCTATCTGCTCTAGGGGCATCATATGTGGATAGCCAAATGTTTTGACCCTCCTTTCTGTCTTTAAAGGTGCCATCTGTAATGTCTGGCAAAAAAAATCAAGTCATACTCCACATTCCATAACAGATGTGGGCAGTATGCCTCAATAAAGTGAATTGGTCTACTCTAGAGTAACAAACGAGAAACGGCAGTCTCTATGCTCCGCCCCTACTTTCACAACAACACTACAGCCATAGCCGAAGCCTACCTAACTGTGCGTTCACACCGCCGGCGTCTAGAGCATCAAAAATCGCTCTTGACGCTCTGCTCACGACGCTGCAGAAAGATTTGACCAACAGACTAGACAGAGCAGGTTAGTTATAATAAAATGGGTAACGTTAAGTTACTTTAGTACTTAAGTACTTAAGTTTCTTTCAGGTCCATCAATCCAGCGATTGAAAGCAGTGCCGATGTTTACTCTGGTTCGGCTCCTTTTCTTATCGGATTTGATTTGTGATTCCGAGCGCGGTTGTTTCCCTGTAGCGGGTGGTGATCTCTTGCCAAGGGCTTTAGACATCCTTTCTCTCTCTTCCCTGAACTGAAATGAAGTTCTGCGCTGTACTTTCCACATGATTGACATCAGGCCCACAAGCCGTGCAAGTTATTCCTGTATTGCAGGTTGGCTGGTGGTTATGTTGCCCGCATACCGCCTCCCATGGCCGAAACTGGTATTACGACACCTGTCGTGCCGGGGCAAGTAATGCTAATGCTACTTAAGGTTGATATCTCTACAGCACTATAACTTGACATTTTTTTAATGACATCATCGACCTTATTTCTTCTCATTCTTTTGATGCGTGTAGGTCGTGTTATGGATATTTTTACCTCAACTTTTGCATATGGCACCTTTAAATGGATTCGAAGATGGGTCTGTGGTGAGATCAGATGAAGTTTGGACCTCATTTTAATCATTACAACCCCCCCTAAACTGTCCAGGGGTGTTAAATAATCGATTTTGCTCAAATGTGTGCTGAAAGGTTTTAAAATTAAATAAGGTTCATTTACAAAAAATGTTTTCCTAACTGAGTTTTTACTTAGACGCAGAAAATAAAGTATATATATATATGTAATTAATAACTTACCCTCATGTTGTTCCAAACCCGTAAGACCTCCGTTTATCTTTGGAACACAGTTAAAGATATTTTAGATTTATTCCGAGAGATCTCAGTCTCTCCATTGAAGCTGTGTGTACGGTCTACTGTCCATGTCCAGAAAGGTAAGAAAAACATCAAAGTAGTCCATGTGACATCAGAGAGTCAGTTAGAATTTTTTGAAGCATTGAAAAATACATTTTGGTCCAAAAATAGCAAAACCTACAAATTTATTCAGCATTGTCTTCTCTCCCATGTCTGTTGTGAGAAACAGTTCAAAACAAAGTAGTTTGTAATATCCGGTTTGTGAACGAATCATTCGATGTTACCAGATCTTTTAGAACCAGTTCACCAAATCGAACTGAATCATTTTAAACCCTTAAACAGAAAAGCATTCTTTTCAATTGTAATAATATTACAGTTTTTTTTTTTTTTACTGCATTTTTAATCAAATAAATGCAGTCTTGGACATAAGAGAATTTTTAAAAAGTCTTAATTAATCCAAACACTTAATCAGTGTGTTTGCATTATTTTTATTTGTATAATTGCATATTAATATATTTAATTAAATCTAAATTATTATAAATATTATGTGTGTTCACTACAGAAAGAAAATATTTTTCTCCAGAAAGATTTAGTTTTGATAACATATTTAAAAAACACAATTTATTCCAATGATGGCAAGGCTTTTCAGCATTTTCAGCAGACCTTAATCCCGTCTTAAGTGTCATGTGATCCTACAGAAATCATTCTAATATGCAAATTTTCTGATCAATAATTTGTTCATAATATTATTGTCAAAGTGTAAAACAGTTGTGCTGCTTCATGTTTTCGTAAACACTACAATACATTTTTTTTTGCAGGATTCTACAATGAAGAGAAAGATAGCATTTATTTGAAATTTGAAAAATAACTTTATGACCTCAAACTTTTAGATGGTGTATATACACAGTTCTTGAATAAGACAAAATGTGTTAGGCATGCTGAATCAGCACAGAAAAATGAAGACATAAATACCACTAATGGGCTGCCTGTCTGCAGTGATTTAAACCATGACTGCAAGGTGAACAGTGCCTAACCCAGTAGCTAAACACACACAGTCGGTTGATCATCAGATGGCCTTCGGGTCTACCTGCGGGCCAGGCTGCCTGCCTGAGTCCCCCCACTGTCACTCAGCATCCCTCTGCTGAAGGAAAACCACTACCAGCTCTGTCAGTCTCCAACTGACTCATACCCATCTGACTGAGGCAGATCATTCTGATTAAAGATGATTTCCCCTGCAGATCTTGTCTTAAACATAGTCTGGCACTTGTGAAATATGTCATTTACTTCTAAGTTAAAATACTTTTATCCTAGTTTAATGTGCGGAGACAAATTTACGTAAGCCATTTGTAAGTTGACTTACTGAAAAGTGTTAATGCTGCAGCTCTGCGACACTCTTAAAATATTGCTCTTTTTGATTGTGCAGTCAAATTTTAGCTCAGCCAAACTACCTGTTTAAGCAAAATATGTTTAGGAAACTGTTAGCGAACAATCAGCTTGATGCAATTCCATTTGTTTCCACTAGTAGAACACAGAGATTACTGATCACATGAAATTAATGGAAGACACCAGATGAGTCCTCTGCACAATGTGACTTCTCTGCAGCCTGGAATTGAACTGCTGGTTTTATCTGGCCAGAGGAGAGATTTTGGTTCCTTGCCACTGTCGAGTCTAGCCTGCTTAGTTGGGAACACTTAATGTGCAGCGATATCATCGACTTGATTTCACAGACACTTTTTAAACTGAACTGAGCTGGATGATGACATCACTGAATTCAATGATGAACGTGCTTTTGACTGAAAAATGAATGTTTGCTATTGTTCTTTTGCATTGATACACTATTTTCCTTTTGAATACTGTAAAGTTACTTTGACACAATCTGTATTGTTAAAAGCATTATATAAATAAAGGTGACTTGACTTGACTTGACATGATAAACCTGTGTCGCGGGTAGAGAACACCCTGGACAAATGGCCAGTACATCATATACAATATAATATTTTAAACCTAAATTGTTATAAATGTGTACAGTACTGATCAAATGTGTGGGTTCAGTAAGATTTTATATATAGTTTAAAAGGTAATTTATTCCTGTGATGGCGAAGCTGAATTTTCAGCAGTCATTAGTCCAGTCTTCAGTGTCACACAATCCTTCAAAAAAATTTTTTTTAGGATTCTTTTTTTTTTTTTTTGGGGGGGGGGGATAATTTAAAAATTTTTTTTTACAATATTAAAATGTCAATTTTGATTGATTAACTGCATCTTAAAAACATCTTACTGACCACAAACTTTTGAACATTAGTATTTTCACATGCCATTTACAGTTCAAGGTTATTGGCAGAAAACATCCTGGATGCTGAACTTAGCACCCATAAACCAAGATAGCATGTGTCCAAATGTCCTGCTCAGTACACTGCTTTTGAGATGAATGGAAAAAAGAAAAAAAATTGCTTTCTACATAAAAATATAAATATTTATATATATATATATTAAAAAAATGTATGTATAAAAAGCACCTCAAAAGACTAAACCTAATTTTAAATCAGTTAAGGGACCTGATTCAGATAATAGCCCTCTTGTGCTCCTTTTTTGTGAAATGGGAACATTCTTCACAATCAGACATAAAACAGTCCCAGAGGGGCAATTATTTTGAACACTAAGCATGCAAATGCTCAGCAGGACACACCTGCCTTACAGAAATCCTACTGCTATTACCAGAGTAGATTTAGACCAGTGTCCTGTAGCGCTACTTCAGCCGCCACCGCTTTGAACAAATGTCAATTTAGTCAGTAAGTCATGGCACTTTTTTAAAACTTTTGCAGTACTGATATGGAAAGTGAAATCATTATGCATTGAGGATGTAGAACTGCCATGTTGTTTAAAGTGAAAGAGAGTTTCCATAGTGACTTGCTCCATTTTTTAAACACAAAAATGCATAAGGATAGATGCAGTTATTTGCAGATTTATACATTGTCAGGCCTGGGGTGTCTCTTTGGCTGCTCATAATCCTGAGGCTGAAACACATCATGGTTTAGCGATTACTAGTAGAAATCTTAATGTTCCTGCTCAGATCAGAGAGTGAGTCAGTGCTCTGTAGGCTAACAGCTGTCGAAATGTGAAAAAGCACTAATCAGAATTACAGTTTCATTTGCTCACTAATTTCCCTGTGAGAGTGGATGGGGAATATTTAATCGGTCTCCCTTATTATCTTTTTGCTCCAAATCCGACACACAGTTTGTTCTCTTTCAATGCTTGAGAGAGGGTGGCGTGTAGCTGCAACGTGTTCCCATGTTCAATAGAGACATCAGCTTTCTCTCTTTCACTTTACACCCCCATTCTTTACTCCCTCACCCGCCTTCCCCCCATCTTTTTGTTGCATTTCCCTGTGAAGTTGGCACACTTCAAAGCTCGCGGATTGACAGGGACGTAGACTAAAAGCTCCCATTCATCTAGCGGGTGGAATGAGGTTGCCGTCTCTCTCAAGCACTACTTCAGAAAGCAGCTCTCATCTCTTTAAATATCTGGCCTTTGCATGACATCCTGGAAAGAGACAGAAAGAGAACTAAAACTTCCTGCTAGGAGAAGCTGATAAAAGAGGAATAAAGTAAGTGTGAGGGGGAGTCATATGGGTGCAAATTGCTATGATATCCCACTGCAAATTTGTAAATGGGCGATGAATGTCAACAATGATTCTTCTTTTGAGAGCCTGCTATGTGTAGCAAAGTGAATAAAGAGAAAGGAAGAGGTACAAAGAGAAAACAAATAAGGAAGGGAAAGACACAGAGTGACATATGCAAACCAGAGGGGGAATAGATTTGGAGGGGAATGGTAAGGAATCTGGTTACTTGACTGTTCCAATAAAGAGACAGTTTAAGCGAAAATGAAAGTTGTCATCAGTTACTTCCTCTCATGTGGTTACAAACCTATATTTAATCTGTGAAACTTTTTACAATGTTTTCTGTTTTTTTTTCATACTGTGGAAGACAATTGTAGCCAAAATAGCAAAATTGATTGTTTACCAATAACTGAAAAATATTTTTGTGTATGTGTGTTTCTGTAGAAAGAAGAAGAAGAAGAAAAAGAAAAAGGTTTGGAATGACATTGGAGAGAGTATATGATGACATAATTTTTGGATGAACTTAAGGAAAAAGGCAGTTCCTTGATAAAAATAACTGAAATACTAAATTGTTTAGATATACCTTTTAGTGATTTGCATTGTTGCATTTTAGAGGCACCATAAATGAATATCCAGGCCTAAACGACTATTGACTAATATACAAAAATGTGATGAAAAACAAAAACGATTCATAGGAGCCATTTGTTTGGAAGTTGGACTACAATGGTAGTGTTGTATGTTTTTGATTTACTAGAAAATAACCTTATGTTTAATTATTTTGTGACTCAGACTATATATTTTTGATTCATTAGAAAAGACCTGACTCATGAGAGTCATTTGTTTTGTCATCTCACTGCATGGTTGGGCTTAATTTGGAATAAACTCTGTTGTAGTATATTAGTGTGGTGATCTCTTCACATAAGTGGTAGAATATGATTTGAGAACAATGAAAGGAACCAAACCTCATTCTCCTCAGGTATTTTTACTCGAGCTACATGGTTTAGCTCAATAGTGAGAGCTCAAGTGCATTTTTGGATTCCCACCATTTCGGTAAGCATTTGAGGCAGGTGTCCTATTGGCTCTATTCAAACCCATGGGAAGGTATTCATAGATATTACACAGTCATTTGAAGACACAGTGAGACATATCTACTCTGCCATTTTCTTTCTGGCATGCTTGAGTTTGGCACTAGACAAAATAGAACTTCCTGGCTGCCAGTTCATTGGGCTTCACTGTAGCACACACACACACACACAAGCGTTCGCTCTATAGTGTTCACACATCTTGGCCAGTTACCAGTCAGTAACCCCTTTGTTGCACATCCCCCGGGCCAAGGACAGCAGAGTGGACAGCTGTCTCACAGTTTCATACCTTTTATAAAGATCCCTCTAGAAAATCAATTGAGTGTACATCAAAACACTTGGCATGTGCAATTATCTGTATATACAGCTGTATTCAAATAGAAACAGATGTGTAAGGTGCTTAAACCAGACGTTAGTGTAATGAATTGTATTACATTTATAGTGTTTATACCATATACAGTTTATATATATATATATATATATATATATATATATACGTATATATATATATATATATATATACGTATATATATATATATATATATATACGTATATATATATATATATATATATATATACGTATATATATATATATATACGTATATATATATATATATATATATATATATATATATATATATATATATATATATATATATATATATATATACGTATATATATATATATATACGTATATATATATATATATATATATATATATATATATATATATATATATATATATATATTTTTTTTTTTTTTTTTATAAGTATTAGCTGAAAATTTGAAAAAAGTGCAAATATGTATAATATAGTTTCTTGGTTTTTACAAAAGTCTTTCCATTTTGCTCTAGACAAGTTCAGATTTCCGAGATGCTCACTATTTGAGCAGCCATCTGATTTGAACCTGAAATCACATTGTTTGTATTTTAATTTAAGTCCACTATTAGTTTGTCTTCAGTCATATTTGCATCAGAGATGAAACATTATATTGTAAATTTAGAATCATTATTGTAAATGTAAAAAATATTCCTTCACTCTTGTCCTTTTTGGATAAACCAAATAAAGTTTTTTATTCATTATTAGTTTTGAAGACATTATTCGTCCAAATCAAGATATTTCTTTTTTCTATATTTCTATATTTTCTTTTTTTTTTTACACTAAAAGGTAAACAGACATGATCAAGACAAACTAATATTTATGTTAAGGACCTTTCCTTGATAAAACAACACAGTTTAAGACAAGGCATATGGCCTTAAATTTTGTTGGGTAAGATCATCCACATAAACACGCTCAGTGCTTCAAAACTCACTTATCACGGGGGATAAAACTAAAACTAGTATCTAGTCAAACTAAGAAATAGTATTACTTTCCAAGATGCTTGAAAATCTACATAGAGATGCCTGAACAATATTTTATACAATATTTCATTTGTCATGTTTGCTTAGTGTTACCATTGCATTAGCTTGTCAGCTAACCAGATGTGCTGCATGCAAAACTGGGCTTTTTTTTTTTTTTATCAGGTATTATTCATACCCGGTATTTAATTTTAGTAACTGTGCACCTGCCCTTGGTGCAACATATGCATTGTATCCAAAAGACAAATGGTAGTCTTAGTATGGGATAGGGAAGTGTTATTGCAAAAGGAGGGGGGAGCAGGATTTCTCCATAGAGATTAAAGATGAAGCCCAATGAGCCTGAAGAAAATCAGGGTGTTGTGACGGATGTGCTTTTATAATACGAACTGCAATTGCAGCCGCAATTACCAAGGCCTGATTACAGGATTAATTGGACACAACAGGGTAATTGTTACCACCAAAGTGTTGTTGGAGTGAGTGACAGTAATTGTAACACAGTGTTGGGTAGCTGCAAAGTTCACACAAGAGTCCCGAGGAGTGTTGGCCTATGTGTGTGTGTGTTTGGGTTGAAACTTGTTTATTTGTCAGTTATTGTGAATGGTTATAAATGTTGAGATGTGATGTTTATACACAATTCACTGGCATTTGAACAGCTGTTGTGCTGTGTGATGAGTCCACTCAATCACGAGAGACTTCAAAACCTCACAAACTGTTACACACACAGAGAAAAGCTGACAGGATGTAGTGTTATGCTCCTCTCAGACTTTGGCTGTGGGCCCTCTGGTAAAAACAAGTTCATTAAATTTTATCATCTAGATATGTCAAAAATAAAAATAAAATAAATATTGCAGTATATCAGTCACACAGCTCATACAGCTTTGAGTTACACTGGAGTGACTACTAGAGCAAGTCCAATGCACAGTAAGATATAATTCATAGCATTTGCCTCTGTATGCACTTTCAGAATAATACATGTATTTGTAGATTAATTTTGTATTATTTTTGCAGGAAGTTTATGGATTCATTTTAATCTTAGTTCTATTTTTTTTTTTTCATAACTTTTGTTTTTCTGACCAGTAGTGAGGGCACCGACCCCAACCTGCATTTGTTATTTGTATTTATCTTTTAAAGGGGGGGGGGGGGGGGGTGAAATGCTCGTTTTCACTCAATATCCTGTTAATCTTGAGTACCTATAGAGTAGTACTGCATCCTTCATAACTCCAAAAAGTCTTTAGTTTTATTATATTCATAAGAGAAAGATAGTCTGTACCGATTTTTCCAGGAAAAACACGAGCGCCTGGAGGCGTGACGTGTGGGCGGAGCTAAAGAATCACGAGCGCCAGTAGGCTTTTGCGTTGAGAGCATGTGGAAGCTGTGACATTACCGTGAGGGAAAAACCATCATCCAAAACAAACCATGGCTTACAGTCAGATTCAGCCGTTTATTTATGATCCAGAATCAGATCCCGAGGCTGAAACTGAACGAGAGCAGCAGCAGCAACGACTCGCTCCGAGCAGGGCTCGATCCCGGGTCTCCGGCATGGGAGGCGGATGCACTAACAAGGAGGCAGAGATATTTGAAGCAGTTTTACTCACCACCCGCGGTTCCAACACACGATCGTGACCCTTTTTCGTTGGGATGGCATCTTCCTTAAGAAATAAACGATATACAATTATATCCAGCAGAAGTGCCCTTTGGACCCATATAAGGAAATTCCGCTCCATCTAACATCACACAGAGCCATACTCGAAAAAAACTTTCCGAAACTTGTGACAAACCGGAAGGATTATTATTGGAACAGAAATACTCCTTCAAACGTACAACTTAATTTTTGAAACTTTGTCCATGTTTAGCATGGGAATCCAACTCTTTAACAGTGTAAAAAACTCAGTATGCATGAAATAGCATTTCACCCCCCTTTAAGGACAGAAAAAGGTTCTCTCAGGTCAAATGAACAACCATTCTTGCTCTGCATTTTCCTAAAGTCAGCTCGATTTTCACTCACATTGTGTACACAAACATACATTAAATTTTCTATAACTTTTTGTTATTATAATTATTATTATTTATAATTGACTCACCTTCATGTTGTTTCAATTGATATCTTTTTTCCCCCTTCTGTATGACACACACACAAAAAAGAGGTTTTGAAATTGTGCTTGAACAGTGAATGAGGAGTGGAGGTTTACAGAGCTCTAAATCATTAAAGTAATTTTACAAATCAGTCTGTTAAGTGAGAGAGTCAAACTTGACACTGGGATCAGCTTGATTTGTGAATGAATCATGTTGTGAAACTAATTATCTGATTCACTGAAAAAAATAAATCTGATTCACATGTATGATTGTTTGTGAATAAGGCATCACATGAATATGTCAAGAAGAGTTAGAAAATGTCAACATTTTTAGTAAATAACTAGAAAATTACAGTTTTTCAAACAGAGCTATCATATGACTTTTTATTTTTTACACACACATAGAGTCATAGAGTTTTGCAACAAGATGAGAGTAAACAATAACAGAATAAAAAAAAAATGTTGTATGCTAATTGTGTATGTTAATATTTTGTATCCTTCATTGTAGTGCTGTATTATACCAGCACAGATTTTTGTGTGTAAGCCATTCAAAGTACAATCTGTTGACACTGAGGGATGTCAACCGACTTTGGACCCCCCCCCCCCCCTTACAGTAAAACTGCACATTTTAGAGTGGCCTTTATTGTGGCCAGCCTAAGGCACACCTGTGCAATATTCATGCTGTCTAATCAGCATCTTGACATGCCAAATATCTCGGCAAAGGAGAAGTGCTCACTAACACAGATTTAGACAGATTTGTGAACAAAATTAGAGAGAAATAGGCCTCTTGTGTACATAGAAAAAGTCTTAGATCTTTGAGTTCAGCTCATGAAAAATGGGGTCAAAAACAAAAATGTTGCGTTTATAATTTTGTTCAGTGTAGATGATCTCAGGCTCCTTGTGGGCCAAAGGCAAAACCATGCACATAGTCACAGCAAAGTCTGGTTTTCCTGATTTGCCTTGAGGTTATGCCACTTTGTTACCGGGGTCCTGCAGATGTTTCTATGCCGATGTGACTTGAATGAAATTGGGGTATCAGCACTCTGAGACAGTTACAAAGGAGGTTCATTCCTCAGATGTAATCTGTTTCTCTGGGATCAAAGACTCAAGCAGGGCCCTGCTTCTCAGGCTCATGAGGGCGTTTTTGAGCCTGCTCTGTAGCTTAGAGAGAGATTACACTGGATTTAGCACTGATCTCCCACTCTCCCTATGCAAAACAACAAAACTCTGACAGGTCCAGGGGTTGGGAGAGGGTGCACACCCTATTGTGACTGGCTTACAGGAGGTATGCAAGACCGGGACCCAATATGACGAGTTTTTGGAGTTCAGCTTTAAGGGCACTTTTCTTCTGGCCAGTCAATGGGATGTCCTGCTTGCTTTCTTGCTTCGTTTCTTAATCCTCATAGTAGCAATACGCACTGAAATTGGGAAATACATTCCCCTTTCCTTTTACTCCAAAGAGAGATTTGTATTTGTGGATTTGCCCATAATTACAAGGGTGAATAGCAACATCGAAAAGGCTTTGTAGGTAAAGCATATTTTTACTGCTGTTCCTCTATTGTCAATGGAGAAAACTTTTCGCTTATATCTTAACTGATTCCAGCTAATTCTGGTACTGAATTGCAAATAAAACCTCAGCGTAGGGGTCAGTGGAGGTGCTTGCTATGAGTAATGTCTCTGTTAGAATAACTGGATGGAATTTGTGCGCTTAATTCAGAGAAACAAGAAGCTCCTTTCGCACACGATACTTCAGGCTCTAAAGGTCACCTATCCAGGGACGGAGACCAAGTTTGGGCAATTAGTCAAGTTTATTGCTCTGAAAGACAATGGGAGATCCCTAAAGAATTTGGCGGAAATTGGATTGGAGTTTACATTGTGAGATTTATCATTTGATTTTGCCTGTTTTTTCTTCTCTTTCTCCTGAGGTAGACATTTATCTTCATAAGTATTTCCTTAGTTGGCAGTTTAAAAAAATATATTATTTACAGCTGATACACTTTATTTGTGTTGAGACAGGGCAGTTTTGACAAACAGCAGAGAGAACTTGCTATAGCAAGCCATAACCTATAATATATTAAGCATATTCTAGGATGCTCTCGGTGAACGGAGCCAAGAAAATTATCATTTCACACTCGGAAAGAACATTCTGGCTGATTATGATTTTGACATTATCAAGGGAAACTTCTGGTGTTCTAGAGAACAACAATACAAAGGATTGTGGGATTGCATGGGCGTTAAATATTCAAAAAATTCCTATCACTGATTATATATTTGAATGTCTTGTATCAGCCAGCAGCAAAAGCAAAAAAAGGTAAAGTTTTGATGTTTGGGCACACACGATTATTTTACTTGAAATTATTTAAAATGAAATGCAAAACTTAACCTTGCAAATACATCTAAAACAAAAACAAAAAACAACAACCCTGGTTCACTCAGTGTGATGACACACAGAAAACAAGGAATAATTACTTTGGCCAAAGGACAGACTGAGTATACAAAGGAAAGATAATGAAAGTGCAATTTGATATAATCCAAGATTAATGGTTTTGATGAGTTTCATTTAGTTTGTCTTTGTAAATAAGTGTTTTTTTTGTGTTGCTACTGGTATTTTGACAGTGTGGAATTGTAGTGAGGGTCTCTGAGCTTCTGATTAGCAATGAAATCCATTACTGATAGCACACAGTGGAACAACAATATGGAGGCATCACAAGTATGAAGAATCAATTATTATTATGAATCTTGTTTCTAGATTGAGTTTTTTTTTTTTTTTTTTTTTTTTTTTATATATCTGTTTCTCGTGCCCCTACAGTTGAAATATTGATCATAGTAGTTCAAGTGCCAGTTTGTGTTTAATTAATTCTATTGACTGGCTCAGAGCATCATGGGTTTTAAGGAATAAAGAGTGTCATATTCTGTATAGGAATCAAAAGAAATTGTTTCAGACAGAACACAAGCATGACTGAATCATAACACTCAAATATTTGTGGGTTCAAAAATGACTATTTATTTTTGATTTTCTGCTTGCATAATCTGTACTGCCTTTCCAAGTCTAATTAGTGAAACGAACATAATATTTGTGTAATACATCTGGGATCTCACTGTATGGGTACTGTGGCCCATAAACTCAGATTTGCAAGTGTGTGTTTATGTGTTGCATGTCTCTTGAGTCATCTGTTTGTCACTTTTGAGCAAGAAAATAACAAACTGTGAAAACATAATGTTCATTTCTGCTGCATAAAAACATTGGTCTGCTAGAGTGTCATGTCTAACTTAAAACTTTATTAAAAAGTTATTGAATGACCTAGATGACAATAGTTATTCACACTGTCGGTTCTTGGTGTTTGCAATGAAAAATTAGGCTAAAGAATGTCATTTAGCTTGATTCTAAATGACACACCGAAGTGAGACTCAAAAGTTTTGAACACTGTGTTCAAGGACCTCTGGAGTCAGGTATATGCACATATTACCAAAATAATCATCTATTTTGATGCAGACAAACTCATGTTGTTTGTTCTATCTGAGGTCATATTCTTAAGATAATAATCCATAGAATCATGACCATGTAAGTGGTGACAGTTAATCATAAATTAAAAAATTATGACATACTGATTATTTAATCAAACGTATCACACATTCAGTTTTGAATTGTGTGTAACACTAGTGGAACATTTGTTGACAGACTTCTTCGACCATTACAACATGTTTCACAGTTATTTCAGCAATGCCAACAACAACCTTTGGCAAGGCACATTGCCTGCATACGGGTCAAGAGAAATGTTGAATTGCACTTTTATTTTTTTACCATTAATTGTACTAAATCGAAAAGCCCTAATTGCATCTTATTTTTAATGTAGAATTTGACTAGAAGTCTGGTGTCATTCACTTCCAGCTATTTTAATTGCACAAAAATAGTCTGTTATACTGCTTGATTACTGATATTTATTATATTATTTTGATTTATTATTGTGGAAATAAAAAATAAAAAAACTGATTTCTCTTTTAAACTGTTTTACTGTTTACTACACTTTTTCTTTGAATAGTTAATTATAGCAGCTAATTAATTGGAATAGTATGGAAGCCACTGAATAAAAACTAAAAAATGTTAATTGTGAAATTTATAAAAAAAACTTTGAGTTTACATCTCACTATTTGACTTGTTTCTCAGAGCTGTGAGATATAAACTCCCAATTTCGATAAATAAAATCAGAACTGGAAAGTATAAACTCATTATTCTGTTTATATCTCACAATTTTGACCTCAAAAAACATACGTATTCTGACATATTCTCGATATTCTGACAAAATTTTGTCTTTTTTGATAGTGGGTGTTGTCAAAAGGAATGTTTGAGGCATTTAGTTGAGTGGCAGAATAATAATAATAATAATAATAATAAATAATTTTCCTAATAGAGACATTTAAGATTGCATTCCCAAAGGCCGACCCACGTTAGCCTATTAGGCTGCTGATAGCATTATCAAAGCAAACTATGGAATAAGCAACTAAACTACATTAATACTGCTGACACATAAAACACAAGACTGAGGGTGATTAGCTGTAAACGGAAGTATGATAAGGCTCCTTTTATTTTGTTTGATGATTGGGCTGTGATATGCACATTTATGGTTTGTAACTATTATTGGCCAATCAGACCGAGCTGGTGAGATAAAGTGATTTCATTGTTGTTTTCAAAAATCAAGCAGACTAATTAGGCTCTTTGGTTTCAGACTGACATGTATACAGTAGCTTTTAAATTTGCCCGAGAATAAAACATTACCAAAACCAGCTGGACGCCACCAGCGCGTGAAGTCAGCCGTCCAATTGAAACAGACCTTGATTTGCAAGTTGTCATGCTGACTTTTTAGGAAAGCTCTAAAGCATCAAAGCATAACAATTAAAAATGCATCTGCTTTTGTAACAACAAAGGCTCTCAAAGCTTTTACAACAAACTGTGATTCGCTCATTAATCACTTGTACAGGATGTTCATATTGTTTTTGTGATCAGACTTTTTAGGGACAAACTGTATTATATTTAAAAAAAACATTTTTTTTTGTCTTTTTCATTTGTAGATCTAAAAGGTTCAAATCGTACACTTTATGATAAAGTGTGCTCTCTCTCTCTCTCTCTCTCTCTCTCTCTCTCTCTCTCTCAGAGTTCTTCCTATAAAATTTAGCATCTTCTTTCTGGCCTCTGGATTTAAAATGTTTGAGTTTTTCTGCTTTGCCTTTAGGAACTAACTAATTGAGAGAGTTATTCTGTCATACATATTTAAGTGTCCCTACAAGAAGTTTTAATTGTCCCATTTATTTAGCTATATTTTACATAATTTCATTTTTCAGTTCTTACCCAACATATACTTCATTATCAGAAATAAAAGATGAGTTCAGTCATTCCAACTAGAATTTGTTCTCCTAATCCAGCATGATAAGTTATGTGTGTTATATATGCATGAAACCGGCTGGTTTTTATTGAATGTGAAAAGCCTTTTGTCAGTCCTACTGGTGTAATTTACCAGCAGTGGAAATACCATCCTTCGGCAATATCTCTTGGTGATCTCTGCTTCTAAAACACTGAATAGATAAGACACAAACTAAACTGTTTCATGATGCTGGCAGAGATGATCCAGGTGTTTATTTTAGGCTGAATACTTTATGTAACATTTGTCAATGGGAAAGGAAGGAAGCTCCCAGCATGCATCTCTCTCTCCTGCAGAGCTATTCCTGAGCCCTGATCTGACTAAAACACAGCTGGGTAATAATAACCATGCTCTTTCATAACCATGCCACACACACACACACACACACACACGCGCGCGCGCACGCACGCACGCACACACACACACACACACATTCACAGATTGTTTGTTCGGCAAAGATTTTGAGGCACAATCTGAAACACTGAAGTGTAATACAGTGAAAACTGCTAAAAATGACTTTAAAGAGTATTTTATTTGTTTAAACACAGATTTATAGGCAATTACAATTAATATTCTAATTGTGTCCTATCTATCTGTGTATAAAATAGAGGGGATAGATACATAGATAGATAGATAGATATACTCTAATATATAATTCATCTTTATATATTTAATTAAAAACAAAATCTATTTGAATTTCATAATTTTTATTATTTATAATCTTAAAGGCATTTGAATAATAAAAAATACAATACATATGAAACATTTTATATCTCATGTCTTTTGATGTGTTCACACACCGTTGTGAACAAATGGTGTCAAGGTGCTTTTCTGTTTTACAATGAATTGGCTTAGCTGGGATAAAAAAAAAAAAAAAAAAAAAAAACATTTTGTAATCTGCAGGTCTGATGGAATGTATGACATAAAAAATTGTCTTTGGCACATATTCAGCGCTCGTGCTATAGCTTTGAGCACAGTGCCAGCAGTATAATTTTGGTGAAAGGTTTAACTGGCTTTACTGAATTCACAGCGCTCTTTAAACAGTGCTAAATCTCATCTATTCATCCCTGACACATATCTTTCATTACAGTCGGAGTGAGACTTCAGACAAATATGTGTTTGCTTTGCATCAGCTGAGGAATTACAAAATGTTTACTGTAGGATGGGGGGGGGGGGGTTATCCTTTAAACCAATATAACACGGGCATAACTGATATTCAGACTCCTGTTAAGCTACATACAATTGTGGTTATTCAGAAGCACATTATATGACGAGTTACTCGCAGCTTTACCTACATTTGTTTATTTGGGTGTATGTTTGCATATGTGAATGATGAGTGTCTTTGTGTGTCTGTTTGTGTGGGTAACTTTACCCTCCTTCTTTCTTTGTGTGTGGATAAATGTGTTAATCATATAGCAAGCAAAGGTTACATGCAGTTAGACGTCTAGCACTCCTTTCAAATAAGCTTGGGGAGTCAGATCTCTTCTTCTTTTTTTTAAATGCACGAATACCCATGATTACTAATGAGATGTTGCAAAATGAGAGCATCCTAAAACATGCTTTTGTAATTGTTTAATAAATATTATAACTGTTTTTATATTTTGGAATAAATTTACTATACTCACCAAGGCTGCATTTATTTGATCATGTAAAAAAATACAATAAAATTCATGCAAAATGCAATAACAATATACAATAAAATACAGTAAAACTTTAATATTGTGATATATTATTACAATTTCAAATAACTGTACTCTATTTACAAATAAATGTTATTTTTTATTTATTCCTATGATGGCAAAGCTGAATTTTGTCACGCACACACACACACACACACACACACACACACACACACACACACACACACACACACACACACACACACACACACACACACACACACACACACACACATATATCATCAGTGTGCTGCTTAATATTTTAGTGGAAACCATTATATATATATATATATATATATATATATATATATATATATATATATTCATATTAATGAATTTGTGATTAATCAAACATTCATGTAACATTTGTAACATTATAAATGTTTTTACTGACACTTTTCTTAATTTAAGGCATTTTTCCTGAATAAAGTATTAATAGTATTTATAAATTTAGTATTTATTAAAAGTATTAATAAAATAAAATAAAATAATCATAGTTACACTATACTTTTGAACAGTATTGTCACAAATTAAAAGCACAATGGTGTAGAATGGACAGACATATTGAATGGCTCAAAAATAATCACCAATGGTGGCATGTACATCTCTCCCTAAAGATCTGTCCACTGAAGGGTTAATATCAGTTAATATCTGTACAAAACATCCTCCATAACACGACAGCTGTTGTAGCACAGACGTTTACTGACGTTTGACGGAGAGTTCAGTTTCATCTTCAGCTTATGCGGTCTGATTCTTATTATCCTTAATCTCAACCAGAACTGCTGCTGTCACTCTTGAGGAATCCAAACCGTGAGAGTGAAATGAGAAGAGACTGTCAGTCTGAGCAAGAGTGTGTGTGTTTAAGGAAATTGCTTTGTTTGCTAAAACAGCATGTCATATAGTGCACCGGTCCCGTGTGTATAGTTTGGTGTTTTGTCATCGTGGGGTGTCAAAGATCAAATCTGTCTGTAATACTTGGCATTTGTCTCCCTCATCACGTCATGGGGAAGTTCAGCGGTGAGACAGCGAGATCGACAGCGAACGCATTTACATTAGCAACAGACTGTGCATTTAAGGACATTAATCTTCTCAAGTCTCGAGTTCCTGTTGATGCCTCAGGGTGACTCTTGTCATCGCCAGTGAGTTGTCAGAAGTGCGACTCTCTCTTGTTTCTCAGATAAAGTGGGTGAGGTTGGTTTTCAATGCACCATGGAGGTTGAAGGAGTGAAAACACTCTCGATTTAGATGTAAGTTGTGACAGTTTGAAAACGGATCTTGATGAATTAAAAAAGAGCATATAATAATTATGTTTCCGAACAACAAAGTTTAATATAATATCCTTATGCTTTCCTTTCATGTCACATTTTAAACCAGTAAAGCTGACATTAAAATATACTGTAAATTGTAAACCATCATGAGCATATCTATAGTCTCATAAAAGTATGATTTTTCTTTTTTTATTTTATTTTAAATTGGATTACAATATGGACTTATGGAAATTCATTTCCACATGGGGGGAGTAATTGTGTTTTACGTTCAGAATTGCAAGGTTTAAAGTCAGAATTGTGAGAAATTAACTGTGATTTCTGAGTTTACATTTCATAACTTTTTGGTGCTTCCCAATTATTTATTTTTTTAATGTACGAATACCCATGATAACTAATGAGATCATGTTGCAAAATGAGAGCATCTTAAAACATGCTTTTGTAATGAATATTATTATTATTATTTTATATTTTTGAAGAAGCTTCTGATGCTCACCATGGCTGCATTTATTTGATCATGTAAAATACAATAAAAATAAATAAATAATCTTAATTATGACATCTCACAATTCTGACTTTTTTTCCCACATATTTGCGAGTTTTTCTCATTATTACGACTTTTTGTTTCTCAGGATTGCAAGTTTATGACTCGTAATTCTGAGAAAAAAAAAAATTTAGTCTGAATTGTGAGATACAGTTTCACAATTGTGAGAAAAAAGTAATTGCGAGATATAAAAAAATTGTGATTTATTAATTCTTTTTTATCCCCTGGCAGAAACAGGCTTCCATAGACTTTAGTTATTTTTCAAGGTCCTCGTCCTCACCAAGGACAGCCTAGTTTATCCCCATCCACTTTCCTGTCTAGAAAAGTGCCAGTTTTACTCAGTGAATACTGCTAATGCTAATCAGAGAGTTCGCCTCACAAGGTAATCTTCCATATTAAATATTCATAACATCGCTGAGAGGCTTATTGTACTTAGAACATTGATTTGGGTTTGCACAGTTCCACACAATTTAAGCAAAGACCTGATTGGAATGTCAAAATACTACTTCTCCATTACCAAAGTCTTGTCTTACCCAAGCAGAACTGATTTGAGCCTCCTGACTGATTGTATTGCTTGTGGTAAACATGCTCTGCTCCTCTGTGTGCTTCAAATCGTCTTTTTAGTCGATGAGAATATTTGCTTTTTTGTGCTTGCTAGTTCATTTAATTGTAATTTGGAGGAGGTAATTGTGATCAGTATTGCATATTTCAAATGACAATTTATGTAAATAATTTCACACAACGACTTATGTATTCCAATATTCCAGTATCACCTTTTAAGCATAAAACTGCTCTGAAAATGTTTTTGCTTGTTAGTCTATGAAGGAAGTAGAGAATAACATGTTAAATCAGTCAGTCATATTACTTAAAACTTATTACTGTAGTGTATAAATCTAGATAATAAAAACTGGACAAAAAACTATTTTCTCATGGACATTTTTGTGAGATAGCTAAAGGGCAACAGTTTATAATTTACATGAAACATCTAGAATATGAGCAAGATTTCTGTCAATTTTCATGTAAGCTAAAAAAATTACTACAGTAAAAACAAATATAATATTATGCTTTAATCCCTTGAGGCTACTGTAATATTGCAAGTTTTTCTTTTTCTTTCCAACGGTGTTGGCTCTTGAACAATTTAAATAGTATTACAGAGACCAATACTGAGACTATTTGAAAGTCAACTGCAGAATTTCCAACAGAGATGAAATGATGATGCAACTTTAACAACACAAATGCAATGCCGTATGTTGCTAAAAAGACTGGAAACCTGTATACATGCTAGCCACTAGTAGTGTAAATTAACTAAAATTTTAAATGAAATCATCTTGTCACTTGGGAACAATTTCAAATTGACGTAATATGGATTTTATTTTATTATTGGAGTTTATTCAAGCAATTCTTGAAAATTCATATTGTATTATTCTATTCTATTGAAAAGACATGCTTTACGTCTAATTTAAACTAAACGAACACATCACACCAAAACGATTATCGGTTCGATTATCATGACTATGAACTATGGTTCGATCGTGTAAATTTCAGAATATTTTGATTGTAAAATAAATTGGAATGCCATTTATTTTGGTTTGTGCAGGTCAAGTAAATACTTTATCTTCAGCTATGGAGATTTGTCAATTTAATGATAAAGAAAAACAGTGATAACCGCGGGACCGTTTTATTATTATTTTTTTATTTTTTTTACCATATCACTCTGTTGAATACAGATTTGAGAACAGGAACCAATTGTCTTGCCTTAAATTGTTGCATTTTACAATATTTTACTTGAAGTACTTTCAGAAGGTATAATAGTTGAGTGTCAGATATCTTAATGTATATTTCTGCTGCACACAATGACATATCTCATAAGATCTTTGCTAATTGTCCCTTAAATAAATTCCTATAAAAACATTTAAGAGGTTAATTCTTTGCTTGCTAAAAATCAGTTTCAACCAGTAATGTTTCAGTCAATCAGTCAACATGGAAGGAGCAAAAGAACAGCATACACTGCAAAAATTGAGCTTGTTTAATTTAGGGTATTGATCAAGCAATTAGTTTCCTTGTTATAGATAATGAAGGAAAAATGTAGATATAATTGTGCTCACTATGTCTTGTTTCAAATCAATAGATGTCACAGGCACAGATCAGTCACCACTTCCTGAGGCCAGCTTGATTACATGACTACACAGTTTTGTGTTTGTAATAATGACCTGAATGTTGCAATGTGAAGACAATTGAAATTATTGTCAGTACTATTTTCTGTGATGTTTTCATAAAGTTTCATGCATTTTGACCATGGAATCTCAATAACAACAAGCTCTGTTTTTTAGCACAGCACTTTTTGCAGATCATTAGAACAGCTGAAACTGGATTTCATTTTATGAAAATGTGAAAACTTTTGTACCTTTATGCATCACTCGTATTGGTGTATTGATATTTGTTGTCCTCATGCTGACCAACAAAATTAACCCATAAACAAATTTCTTGTCTCCTGTGTCCACTATTGAGGTTTTAATTTGATCTCCCGATTTCAACTTCTATCTGAGTGGCATTTTGAGACTCCAAATAAAAGATATAACAGGCCCTCACATGCATGATGAAATATTCCCGATAATGCCATTTTCTTTTTTCCTTTTTGATGAAAATATGATTCAGCAGTTAGCACAAATGTGAAGTTTATGCAGGTTGAATCTGGCTTGCAATACCTTATATACCCCATCATATCCTGCATTTGTTCCTCTATTGCATTCAGAAGTGCTTCTACAACTGTTTCTCAACCATTCCTTTAGCATGATCAGATCAATGGTCTTCACTGCAGATCAAAACGGTGTAATTTCTGATTTTAAACTCAACTGTGAATTTGAATAGGTCTCCTGAGGGTTTGAGGTGGAGTACTTTTAAAAAACCTGCTCCTCACACAAGGGGTCATAGTTTTCCCTCTGCTTTGTGAACTGTATGTGGATAGAGTCACATGTGAGTAAATTTCTACATAGATGCACACATGCACACAGACACTTTTCTTTATTTAATTATGTTACTCTATCCTTCTCTTTCTCTCTTTAATATCTTAAATAAGTTGATGAACTTATTTACTTGAATAATGTGCGCTAGTCAGCTGTTAATTTTTACAAAATACAGATCAGTATCAGGATGTTAATAAAGATCCTGAAGTACATAAATATATGCTTAATTGTTTAATTACTTTAATATATAAGATTTAAGATTATATAATACAATATATAAGATTGGTTTACATAAATATAAATAAATAACCCGTATGCTTAATTATTCAAATGGAAAAATATTTAATGTGTACAAATAAGTCTGTATGAAAGAATAAATATATGCTTAAATATAGATTTTTTTAACTTATTTGAATAGGTGAGAAGAAATTAGAAAGAAACAGATTATTCCAGAATGATCAGGGCGTTTATCATCCTACAGGAGTTTTTGTATAAATGCATAAATAAGTACATAAATATATGCTTAGATCTTTATTTATTTAGTTAGTTAAAATGATTTGTACAATGATACATTGATCTTGTACATACGTACCTTTTTCTTTTTGTCTCAGGTAAGCTAGTTTCTATCTAATGGGCAGACTGAGACTCCACTTATTTCTTTTAGTCATATGAGAATGTTTGCTGTACGATCTGATTATATCAGTTTTCTTACATCTGTCTGTCAGTGTACAAACATTATCTCTGGTGCTGCATGTCATTTATTATTTCATCTCATCCCAATTTTATCCACAGAAACAGACCAGTGGATGAAATAGCTAAAGATTTCTCATTCCTTTCTTCATTGTGTTTACAGAGAAGTCTCATGAATTTGCAAGTTATATATCTTTTCCTTCAATAGCCATGCATACATCAGTCTAACCCAGAGTGCCCACACAGTCTTTGCCCCATGATACTGTTTTTCACTATACTGTTTTTTTATGGTGGTGGGATTTTATGGTAACAATTCAGAAAGCCAGTATAGGGATTGCATGTATGCATGTATGCAGTGGTGCTCCAAAAAGTCTGATGATTGTGCTACTAGTACAGCGACTGCTATTATGATATTGTAATTCAGCTCAGTTGAATGAAATATGGATAAATAACAATAAGACAGAAGGGAAGAGTATCATTTGACATTTCTACGACCCAGCATAGGAGTGCGGCACTCAGGAGAAATTCACATTCTCCTTAGTTTCTTCCTCGTATTTCTCAGCCATGATGAATAGATCAATTTGCACTCTCTCATAGAGCTGAGATAATGACAAATGCAGAAGAGGGCTAAAAACTGACAGTTCTGGGCCACTAATGAAGCATTATATCATTTGATTAGGAAGCTGTGGGTTTGGGGGGGAAAGAAAAGAAAAGGGGGGGGGGGGTCTGTTGAAAACAGTTCATTTTGTGTCACACGGTTGTGCTTAACTGTCATGCTCTGTTGAGATTGACTGCTGCTGTTATGTTTGAGGTGCCAGAGAAAACATCTTGTTTTTCCTTAGATCATTTTAATAAGTTCATCTGACCTATTATTAGCATTGCGTTAGCAGTGTTAAAGGTTGTGGGTTCAATTCCCAGGGAATACACATACTGGGGAAAAAAAATTATGGCCTGAAGTAGTAGCTTTGGATTGGATTCTGTAAGTAGATTTCTACTATATTTCTGACTGTTTACAAAAGTCAGAGATTCTTAGAATACACATGCAAGATAAGTATGTTATAATTTTTTGAAGAAAGTAAAAATAAAATAAAAAAAGAACAGAAAAAAAGAAAGAAATTCAGATGTTTATAATCAGAAAATATTATGAAGAATCTATATGATATTTCAATGTTATCTTAGTTAAGTCATGATAGATAGATAGATAGATAGATAGATAGATAGATAGATAGATAGATAGATAGATAGATAGATAAATAGATAGATAGATAGATAGATAGATAGATGGATAATTTTGTAAGAATTTTTAATTAGAATTTAAAAACATTTTAAGCAATTAAAATAGCATTTGAAATCACAAAGAGAAGGAGGTAAAAACAGAAATATTGTTTTATGTTTTTTTCTGTATTTCTATATTCTGTTTGCTAACTGTTTTTTTTCGTTCTGTTAATATGGTTCAAATAATGAGAGCTCAAAAAAATAACTAAATAAATAAATAAATTCAGGGTATCTCTTGACGGCCCTAATGAAAATAGATGAGTGGATAACATATATCGGACTGGACATGTGACAGTCCATTGTCTCTTCCTGTCACTGAGCAACAGCGCGTTCCATAGCTCACTTCTCAGGAAATGAAGTCGTTGCAGCTAACGCAGAGCATAATGACAGCAGACAGAGGGGAGCTCTCTCACTTTAGTTCTGCTTTTTATTTCCATTGAATAATGAGCTGATGGAGTGAACTGACAGAGAGAGGGAGGGTTGAGAGGAATGATCCTCAATGTGCTCAGATTTAATCCTTTTCTAGAAATATTCTTTGTGTGTGACAGACACTTATGCGCTACGGCTAGCTGTGGTTTCGCTGTTATTAACACAATAAAATGATGAAATTTAACTGTAAATAAATATGGGAGACTGTGGGTTTATTTTGGCAAGACAGTTTCTGTATTTTTTTTTTTAATTGCTAGTAAATTAAAAAAATAATTTTGTGTCAAGTAACAAATTGAATAAAACATAAAATTGTTAGTTTATATTTTATTTTATTTTATAGTATTTATAGTTTTATTTACACTTTCAAAAATCATTGTTATACTAAGTGGCCTATTATGGGTTTTCAGCTAAATTTAAGCAATAAAACCATAATTAAATTTGAGTAAATATATAAATATATATCAAATGTATAATGTTAATGCTTATTCATTAATTTATTAAATGATACCAAATCAGTTCTTTAGAGGAATGAGTTATGAATTCGATACCCAAAAACAATGCAGCACCCAGCATGACCAAACCACACTTCCACTACAGTAATGTCAGTCGGAAAAACAGTCTGATTATTTTTCATGCCTGGAGCCAACAGAACCAGTCAAATTATCTCTTTCCTCTCTCCAAACCAAGGCCTTTCAACCCACTAGGATCTATGCAGCTATCCAAGCGGGTCAGAGGTCACAGCATGTAAAAATAGTAGCTTGACATCCATCCTCCCTGATTTATAATGCATGTCAATATCCAGAATAGTTACTGAACACAGGCTGCACAACACTCGGTGAGCACCGGCGGCATTGGCTCAGTGTATTCATTTGGCCACAGTCCATCATCAGCAAGAAAGAAAAAGTCCAGCACTTGAGGCATAGGGACATGACATGATTATTAATGATTTCACTTTTGTTTTAAGGGTGTAAATGATCACTGGCACTAAGTTAATGCTGTAAATGTTAAACATGGATGACCACAAAGTGACCAGAGGGTTGTGAAGTGTTGAATCAAATTACATTTATTGCATACTTAAATGACAGTAAACATATCAATAAACATTTCTGGGTGAATGCAACATGCCAAGTAAAGTGGAAATCCACTGTATTGGTCATTAAATGTTCTTATTCACAGTAAATGTGACCATATTCTTAACCTCCAAATGTCCTTCATTTAAAAAAAAAATATATATTTTTACAAATAAACACATTTGAAGTTTTATGCACCGATTGAAAAGGAAACACTCTACCTTCTAATGGCATAATTATATTTCTAATAAAAAATAATAATTAAAATATAGTAGAGATATAATTATGGTGGCTGTAAAAAAAAACAGTTTTTGACAGTTAGGTGATTTATTCAATCTTACATAAATAATAAAAAAACGATATATATATATATATATGTAAATACAGATTTTTATTTGTGTGTGCTCTTTAGTATTTTCTCGTGTTTGAACTGTGGCAGCTACAGTGATCTTTCATACCACATTAAAGTATCAAAATGTCATTTAGCTTTGAATTTCGGAATAAAATTGGTGTCATTTTAAGCTGAGACATTTTTTTTTTTTTGTACAGTGAAGTAGAAACCGTGTATTATAGTCACTTGAACAGGCTCATCGCGGTAAAGAGTGCATCACAAATCTTTGTGCAAACTTAGGCTTTTTTTTTTCCTGCAAAATGTTGCTTGCACTTTTCACAAAAAAAAAATTTCTAATGAAATTGTCCAGTGATTGGTGCTAAAATTGCATTCAGTGTTATCCTAAACTGATTTACGAGAATCTGGATGATGAATCTGGAAATGCTTTAATTCACAAAATCCTAGACTAAATCTAACCGATAATGCAAATGTGAAATAAAACGCATTGACTGAAGCAGCCATGCAATTTCAGCTTCAGCTTTTTTTAACATTAAGACCATCTGCTGCTAAAAAATGGGCACCTGTTGGCCCAATTCATTCTCGGTTGTTATGGTAAACATTGTTTTCTCATGTGAACACTGGTCATCAAGACAGCTTCAAACCGCTGAGCTTGACGATTGTCATTTATGAGAAATGGACCGGCGTGAAGACAGGCCTGAAATAGCAGGAGGGGGCCAGGCTTCTGTGCCCTGGATGAAACTGAGCCTCATCAATCAATGTCAAAGACGCTCATCAGGGATTCCAGAAAGCCATAGGTCCCGCCTTCCAGGGGCTATTATAGAAGTGGTGGCCACTGTCAGTCTGTGTGGACATAACTCCTTTCTCAGTGCTGGTTTGCAAGCAGTCATAATCAAATTTAAGTGAACACACGTGCACACATGCACCACCTTGATTCATCCTCAAGGATCTTGAAGTACATCAGGGGTATATGTCATACCCCATTTAAGATTTCATGCTTCAGCTATCTTTGACAGCAATTGATATCTTCTCTTCAGAGAATGCGGAAAGTTCAAATAGAGGTGAATTTTCTACAAAATCTCTTAGAGCTGCGTTATCACAAACTTTTTTAAAATTGTATTTCACAGTTAACAAAGGCCACATTTGAATTATGACATCATTCTTTATCATTACACTGTTTGAAATTAATGTTTGAATCAAGCTTAAACTTTCTGCTGCTCTCCCAGGCTGGGTTTAAAGGGGTTTTGGATACTTTATTGATATTATACCAGGCTTGAAAATATGCTGCAATCGAATCAGTCAAGTTCACAAATAAATACTTTACTGAAATTTCAACCAGTTTAAATGATTCTTAAAAATAAAAAAATAAATACATGCTTCAAAAGAACGATTTGTAAATGGTTGGTTAAAAATGCATTTATTAGTATTATTTTTTATCTATTTATAGTAAAACGCAATATATTATGCTTCGGAATGTAGTGAAGTAAAGTAATAGTTTCCCAAAATGAAAAATACAGACTGAAAGATTCTTTATCATTGTTAGTCAGGTTATACTATAAAGGAGAGTCCTGGCCTTCTAAAATAAATAAATAAACAGCTTAAACTAGCCTAAGACTTTCTTTGTATTTTCAGCGAAAAATCCAAACATTTAATAATGAGAAACGTATTGGAAACAGATGAACTTTGGGTGACGGCTGAATCAGTCAATAGGTTGATATCAATACCTAGAGCACTCCCTGAAATATAATTACATAAAAAGTAAAACAAACAAACCTGTCCACTCTATGCACCTGTTTAGAATGAGAAGTGAAAAAGAATGGGTCCCCTCTGGCACACAGAGAAAGATTCACGTTATTAATTCATTTCCAACAGTTCAATAATAAATACCAAAAGAATGCACCAGGTCTATCCGATAAAACCGCCACCCCTCTTCTCCTCCTTCTCTCCTATTCTATGCGAAGAGCATAATAAAGAGAGGAAGAGTGGAGACAGGAGAAATGTCTTGACTTGGGCCTCAGTTGTACCCCATGGAGGGCTGGAGAATAGAGAGATGGCATCATCTCATGCATAATTTATGAGTGTATATTAACCCTGAATGGAGCTGCTACATCAATCAAGACAACCTGCCATAACAGGATGTGTGTGTGTGTGTGTGTGTGTGTGTGTGGTAACTGGTGTAATGTAAGGAAAGGATAAAAAGTTTATTTGTTTTTTTTTTTATGTGTTTTTATTTGTTTTATTCGTTTATTTTTTCTGTTTGTGAAAGCACAACCAGTGATCATGGCAGTTATATATGGGCTAATGACATGTAAGACTGTTAGAATAAAGAACAGAAAAAATCTAGTTAAAACAATGTGCCACGTTCCCTTTCAGTCGGTCACTCTCGACGCCACGTCGAGGACCGACGAATATGGAATATGGGATATCGCTTCGATAGACCAATCTACTTTGAGTGTAACTAAACGAGCCAATGCACATTGGCATGCAATTATTGCATCCAGCTGCTGCTGATCACTGCGTGAGTATAAGAGAGCAGCAGGTGCAATGCATACCAGCTTTTCGCTTCAAAGCCGAGCGACAGTATCGTTCTGCTTACCTTGAACTGTGTCTACGGTGAACTGCGAGTTCAGCACGCTCTGGGAAGCTTCCTGTGTTGGCGGGACGGCGCTACAGCGGCGGTCGTTCCAGTATCGAGTGGGTTGCACACTTCAGGCTGCACTATCCCCTGTCGTGTGGCAAGCGGCCATCTCCCCTGTGCGCCTCAGCACTGAAAGAGCAATTCCTAAAAGAGCAAATTTTCTCTAAAAGAGCTTCACGGGTGCGTCTTTTTAAAGACGACGGATCGTCCTTTTAAGGATGCCGTTTCACCCGTGCGTTTCTGGGTGCGGTCGTTACCTGGCACCGGGTGATGGTCACGATCGCTGCCTCACGTGTCTGGGCATCAAGCACGCTGAGGTGGCTTTCGTGGATGCGTCATGTTCCTGTTGCGGGAAGATGACCATCTCGGAGCTGCGAACCAGGCTCCGCTACCTTCAGGGGGGCGGAGTCCCGCTGCCTCTGCCGCGATCTGGGGCTCGTTCTGGCGGACAGACGAGGTCCACTTCCGGTAGTGGCTCGGGCGGTTTGAGGGTCACAGTGGTGGCAAACCCCGCAGGGAACCAACCCTCTGGGGACCACCACTCCTCTTGCACCTCCGATCCAGTGGAGCAACCCACGGAACGCGCTGGGCCCTCTACAAGGAGCGTACCAGTGGTATCCAGTGGGCCTCCCCCCGACCGGATGTCGATCTCAGCATCGGAGGGAGAGCTGTCGGACGAAGATTCGGCTGCGCTGCCGCCCTCTGGGACGGTGGCAAGGCCTGAGTCGGACCCCGAAATGTCAGCTATGCTTTCCCGGGCCGCCGAGAGGGTAGGGCTCGAGTGGAATCCTCCACCGCGTCCCGAGCCCTCGCGGCTGGACGATTGGTTTCTCGGGGTGGCGCGCGCTGGTTCTCAGCGCCCCACTCCAGTGCCTTTCTTTCCGGAAGTGCATGACGAGCTCACCAGGTCGTGGAAGGCACCTTTTACTGCCAGAAACCGGCCAGTGGGCTCCTCCTCCCTCACCACCCTCGATGGCGGTGCAGCGAAGGGGTATTCGGGAATCCCGTCGGTGGAGCGGGCGGTAGCGATGCCATTGTGTCCTAACTCCGCCTCCTCCTGGCGTGGAGACCCGGTGCTTCCTTCCCGGGCCTGTAGGCACTCGTCTGGTCTGACCGGCAGTGCCTATGCGGCTTGCGGGGAAGCTGCTTCCGCCTTACACGCTATGGCGTTACTGCAGGTGCACCAGGCTAAGGCACTGAAGGACCTGCACGAGGGGGGTCATGACCCAGAAGTTCTAAAGGAACTCCAAACCGCCACTGACCTCGCGCTCCGAGCGACGAAGGTCACCGCGAGTTCCCTGGGTCGTGCGATGTCCACGCTTGTGGTCCAGGAGCGCCATCTCTGGCTGTGTCTGGCAGACATGAGGGACACCGACAAGGTCCGGTTCCTCAATGCCCCCGTGTCCCAGACCGGCCTATTCGGCGACGCGGTCGAGAGCTTCGCCCAGCAGTTCTCGGCTGCCCGGAAGCAGACTGAGGCGATACGACACATCCTGCCCCGGCGGGCACCTGCTGCCTCCTCCCGTCCGCCGGCCGCGGTGCCCCAGCCTGCACGTCGCCGAGGGCGGCCCCCTGCGTCTGCCCCCGCTCCCGCGCAGCATCAGCAGCAGCCTCCAGCAAAGCAGCGCCGTGGAGCCGGGCGTGGGCGGGCAGCCCCGCCTGTCCAGGCCCCCGCCAAACCTGGCGGTAAACGGAAGAGCAAGCGGCCCTGAGACAGGCGACCCAGAGATGGAGGGATCTGCTCTTCGGGAGATGGTGAACGCACCACTCCCTCCCCCGGAGGAGGGCCGGGTGGAGAATCTTTTGTTTCATTTTTTCCCGCCGTTGGCCTCGCGGCCGACGGTACCCAAATACTCGATAAAAGAGCAATTTCCCTTATCTCTGGGTCACAGGGGGGCACGGAGAGTTGCGGACGGCCAAGCTCCGGACCCCACTCATCCTCCTCCTTCGCCAGATGGCAGCAGCGGGCGGTTCGAGAGCGTCAACAAAGGCCCTACTCACGCACCCTCTGCCAACCCGTGGAACCAGGTGAGCCCTGCACCCCACACTTGCACCACACTCCGGCCTGCTCACAAGCCGCCCGAGTTGGGTCCCTGTGTTCCACCTCGCTGCCCCACTGCGGGTACGGCTGTGGTTCCGCTGGTCCCGCTTGTACGGTTTTTAAGCGCCTGGTCAGCGCTACCCAGCCCGTTCTCGCTGGCTTCTGCGGACCATCAGCCTCGGCTATGCGATTCAGTTCGCCCGGCGTCCCCCCAAGTTCCGCGGTATCCGCTTCACTGCAGTGAAAGCGTCCGATGCCCCTGTCTTGCGGGAAGAGATCGCAGTCCTACTGGCGAAGGACGCGATAGAGCCGGTCCCTCCAGCCGATATGAGGACCGGGTTTTACAGCCCCTACTTCATTGTACCCAAGAAAGGCGGTGGGTTACGGCCGATCTTGGATCTGCGAGTTTTGAATCGGGCTCTCCATCGGCTACCGTTCAAAATGTTGACACAGAAACGCATTTTCGGGTGCGTCCGTCCCCAAGATTGGTTTGCAGCGATCGACCTGAAGGACGCGTACTTTCATGTGTCCATCCTTCCGCGCCACAGACCTTTTCTGCGGTTTGCGTTCGAAGGACGGGCATATCAGTACAAGGTCCTGCCCTTCGGGCTGTCCCTGTCTCCCCGTGTCTTTACGAAGATCACGGAGGCAGCTCTCGTTCCCCTCAGAGAGCAAGGTGTTCGCATACTCAACTACTTAGACGATTGGCTGATACTAGCACAGTCTCGGGATCAGTTGTGCGAGCACAGGGATGTGGTGCTCCGGCACCTGAGCCTGCTGGGCCTTCGGGTCAACTGGGAGAAGAGCAAACTCTCGCCGAGGCAGAGGATCTCTTTTCTTGGTATGGAGTTGGATTCGGTCGAACAGACAGCACGCCTCACAGAGGAACGTGCGCGGTCGGTGCTAGCCTGCTTGAATACGATCAAAGGCAGGACAGCGGTCCCACTGAAATTCTTTCAGAGGCTCCTGGGGCATATGGCGGCCGCGGCAGCACTTACACCGCTCGGCCTATTACATATGAGACCGCTCCAGCACTGGCTTTATGGCC